>NW_026733821.1:0-55128 GCF_028476545.2 Physella acuta | reverse complement strand
GCTATGACAATGTAGGGGAGACAACCAAAAGAAAGAGTATATTTTCCTCTGAAAAAGTTGCCAATCTTAGGGAATGAAAAAGCAAAGAGAGTATTGCATAGAACTGTAAGGTTATCAGATATCAAAAATAAGAATACTAACCCCAGGGTTATCTATTATTATCATTTTACAATTGTTCTTGAATTGAAGACATGTATCCCCAAATGCCAAACTGTACCGCCTTTACATTAAGGAAAACAATCTTAATGAAAAAACTCCTCATCCTTTCTAGTGGGCTGATGCGATCAGATTAGTGATATTATTAGTAATATTAGCATTTTCACACTAAATAACAAAAGTTAGATTAAACCTTGCATTGGGGGGGGGGGGGGGGTGGGGTGTTGAATGGTAGAGCATTGCTGAATGGTAGAGCGATGACTTAAGTCAGGTAACCAACACGTCTGAACATAGAACTGAGCACACTACCCCTCTGTATGCCAAGCTTAGTGAAACTGATAACCTCTCCTTCATCAGCCCTCATGGATTGCCAAGACTGGAAAGGGTTATTTTTAAGCTTACAATCAGCACTAACTAGAGACACTGCTAGCAGTACAGTAGTGCAATGTCCGGTAACCAGACCTCAACCATCAAGATAGTGAAACACAATGTGTTGTGCTTAGAATATTGGACAGGTGTGGTTGGATGGTAGAGCCAAAGGCTGCTAATCCTGAAGTCTTGAGCTGGAATACCAGGTTTGAGTTTGTAGGTCTTCCCAGAGCTCTGAAGGGTTCCTGACTTATGTCAGGGTAAACAATACAGATTGGGAAGAGCGCTGGCTTTACTATCCCTCTGTAAGCCGAGGTCATTGAAACAGATGAACTCTACTTCATCTGCCCCTATGGATCGCCTATGGTAACTTTAAAAATCAGCAGTAACCACAGAAGCACTGCTAATTGCGCTGCATTGCAATTTCTGGCAAAAAGTTGTCAACCCTCAAGATATGAATGTTTTTATTTGCTTTTTTCACCATCTAGTAGAAATTTTAAATTAAATAGAACAGTAAAAAAAAACAAAAAAAAAAACAGCCAGAAATCAAATGAGCAACACCATGCAAATATGCTGGATGTGTAAAGTTTTAATAAGCTGACTGTGCAACAGTACACACAATAGCAACACACAACAGGAATTTATACAAGGCATCCACACCTCTGATCAACAGCATACAGCAAGATTCACCCCACCACAACATTCCACTCAACTCCTCTTTGTCATACAATAGGAGGTCACAACCACTGGGGTCAACTAAGCATAAGGTCAAACTTGTCTTCCCGCTTTTGGGTTGCGTGTTCTGTATATTATTCATAAAAGCTTTGTCGGTGATAGTCAATTATAACTCCATACACAGCCATAAAATAAATGAATTATAACTAGTTCATGATACTAGTAAAAAATTTTAAAAAATAAAAAAAGTTTTTTTTAAACTATAAACTTTAAGACCAGTGAGACATAATTTTTTTAAACCTGAACTAATAGCAAACAAATCATTCTCATCTCACCTAGTAAATGTAACATCAGCTCAAATAAATAATTTTCCATTACTTTTTTTAAAAATTAAAGTAAACCTAAAAACAAACATCTCTCATCACACAAACCATAACAAAATGTTAAGTTCAAGCCTATCCCCAACTGTAAGGGCACCACTCTAAAAAAAAATAATCTAACAGAAAGCCTAGAGTGGAGCATAGGCAACGTTAATGGTCAGAATTACTCACACCACACACCCATGTTCCATGCAACTCACTTCATGTTCCACACAACACTGGCATATTTGATCCCCCTTTTTACATTGATAAAAAGTTGTTCAAAAACAATACTTCTAGGTGGAGAACAAATAAACCAGTAAGACCTCTGACTACAAATAAATGGAACATTTTAAATTGGTGATTAAAAAAAAACAAAAAGGTGTGGCCCACCCAGGCCACAGAAACCAGTGCTACTGATTGGCTGCCTCACAAGCATCAATCCAGTCACTGTAGACATCAATGGCTTCTGACAGATCTAGACGACAGTCAAGGATCTTACACTGTCATTTTTTAAAATTTTATTTGAATATGTAAGCAATCACACACATAAAATGAACACGTGTAATGAACTAATTTTAAATGTTAAGACAATTTTTAAGTAAAAGGATACAATTTATATTAGTTTGAAAATCTTCCAAGCAGACATTGCATGTGATGACACCTGTGTTTCTCTCTCTATCTCTGGAAACAAAATGTAAAAAAAAAATAATACATTAAACAATAATTGCCAATCATTTTTCATTAAACATAATTTACCATTAACAAGGACTTTTAAAATAAATAACCAGTAGCCTACTCACAGTTTAACTTCACAAGATTTTTGATGATTACAAAATGGGCAGTTGAACAGTGTGTCTAAAGGCACAATAGCTTTGCGTTTTGGTGGGGGCTTGTTAGCCTTCTTTCTGCGACCCATTTTTTCAATTCAACCTGCAGAATAATCAAACGCTTAATATACTGTATTGTCCAAATCAAGAATAATGTAGAATTAGAAAATTCAGAAAAAAGTTAAAGCCATTAAAATTAAACATACTAAGCACTACAGTGATATTTTTAAAGCGAGTGAAGCCATACAACTAAATTGAATTGATATAAAAATGATATATTAAGCAATTATACCAATTCAACCAGTTCAGTAGCAAAAAATGAGGCACTTGTAAAATCATTTTTTGTAAAAAAAAAAAAAAAAACCCATACATTTTGTGGAAAGGACTTAAAAAATTCTATTTTATCAAAATATTGAAATTTAGCCAGACTAAAAATGTCTCTCAATTTAAAGACTCCCACTAACTGTTCATATGGACAAATCAAAACTAGGTAAACCATGAAATAATTGTTCAATCTGACAGCCTAGCACCAGAGATTTTAATTTTTTATTTCTGTGATTCTTTAAAAAAAAAAAACAATTACTACAGTTGAGTTTATTATTTATATTTAGAATAGATCAATGAATTATATCTGATTTTTCTCAATTTTCTGCACATATTTTTATTTATGATTCCTAATGTCAACTAAACTTAAAACGTTAATTAGTACAATTAACTTTTTATATTAAAAATGATCAAATAAACTATGGTTTACAATAACTATTGACACCTAATGTTCTAAACTTAGCAAATATTTCCGGGTTATATCAAAAGCTTATCTTGAGATTACCCTTTAGAGATATTAAAACTTTAAAAGATAGCAGCTTTGTTTTGTTTTCATTGCACTGTAGAGAGACAAAACTAATAGTTATGATGTCATCGTCAATTTTAGTACCCATTTCTATTTAAGTCAGTTTAATTAAGAATTGTCAGGTGCACTTGTGACCTTATTTTTTTTATCTTGTAAGGGGCGGTTTAGTGAAAGTAGCTCTCTTTTTGAGTCTCTTATTCCTATTGTTCAGTTCATATCAAATAAAACAAAATGTTAACAAAACCAGCACATTGATGTTTGAAAGCCTAAGTTTTATTATTATACATGAAAATGTCTTTTAATAATTAATTTGGCCTAGTGTACAATCATATCGTCCAAAATATCACACTTCAATAATGCCACATTATTTTGGTGACAGGACAAATGATCTCAGACAAAATATCTCACGGACAAAATATATATGGACAAATGATCTCACAGCAAAATGTTAATAGTGTGTAGGATGATTTTAGTTGATAGACTTACTTAATCCTCATCACTCCCTGTGGAATATAGGGCAGCAACAAATCTCAGCCATTCCACTCTGTCCTGTTCTGTACTCCTATATGCTGCAGAGTCATGGAAACTAAACAAGAAAGGAGAGAGCTGACTCAGGAGCTTTGAAAGAAGATCCCTCTGTATCCTCAGAATAAAGTGGGACGACTAAGTCCTGAACAAGGAAATACGACGAAGGACATGATTAATCGACATTGTTTCAGAAGTTCGAATGAGGAGATGGAGATGGCTGGGCCATGTCATACGCATGAGCAAAAGAAGACTCCCCAACATGGCGCTGAAGTAGACTCCGACTGGAAAGCGAAAGAGAGGAAGACCACTGGGAACACGGAGGAGAGAGATGGAAGAAGAAGTACAGGCAACTGGCAAGACCTGGCATGAACTAAAGTGGCTCGTCCAGGACAGAGTGGAATGGCGGAGATTTGTTGCTGCCCTATACTCCCACAGGGAGTGATGAGAATTAAGTAAGTCAGATCAACTAAAATCATCCTAGACACTATTAATATGTTGCTATGAGATATTTTGTCTGAGATCATTTGTCATGGAACCCATTATTTTAATCTTATCAAACAAAATGCCTATGGCCAACAATATATCACAACTACACTAACATTTACTACACACTCGCCCCCTGTCTGTACTCTGATGTACTGTTACTTGCTTAGTAGTAGAGTAAGTTACTAGATCTAAATTTATTTAGTATTTAGTAGAGTAGTGATACTGGGTAAAACTCCATTTTAGCATATTTTATTCCCCGCTTCACGTTCACCTCCAGTTAAGCGTATTTTATTATAAACACAACCGAAACACACAAAAGCGGTAGGAAAACATTGGGCTTATTTCTTTATGAAGTTCTGATAATTTAATTTATTCGAAACTTAAAAAAATTCAAATTTGGAATATTGAATGTGCTTTTTTCGTGTGTCAGTTAAGATATTCATGGCAATGGGTGAAGTACGAAACTCACAATTGCAAGGCGGTTAAGTTTGTATTGTTACAAGTATCTCCCACTCATGATACTATAAATAAACTTTTATGAACTCACAATGATCCAAAAACTGAGGCCAACACCATTTCAAATAGCTATTGCCCAAGCTATGATGTATGCGGATAATTAAAGTCTTAGGCTAAAGACTAATTAAAGAGTTATGAACTCACTGTGAACCCTCAACCATGTAGGGATTTTTCTCCAGCTGACGATCACATGCTATTTAATTGGAACTGTCCTAAAGCTTTTTTATTACCTTTTCTAATTAAAACTCATATTCATAAGAAAAATAAGTAGATCTAGCTCTAATCTTAGTGTTTTCCTAATGTTTTTGTGAGTTTCAGTTGTGTTTAATCAGGCCTAATAAAAATAGGCCATAATATTAAATAATATTATAAAATAGAGTGATGTGCCACGCACGGTCAAAGCCTTGAAGCAATCATCGTTTATTGATTCGTGTAAAAATTGTTTGGATGTTTTATACGAAACTACCGGTATCAGCTGTACGCATGTCCATTTCTAAATATAACCAGGTCAAATTCTTTTGTTTTCTCCTTTAGGAAGACAAGTTTTTAAATTTTTAAGTTGAGGTATGACGTCAGCCGGTGATCCCAGTTCCCACGGATGAAAACACTAGGTCCGGGATGAGATGAATAAAACCAACCAATCAAAGCTTTTTAAAATTAGATTAACTATAAATAGCTTCTACATATGAGCGGGACTCTGTAAATACTATAGCTAAGGCTATTAAAGCAACATGAGAGGTGAAATGGGGGTGGCCGCAGCTTGGATAACGATTAGGGTGGCTTATCCTCGCCGCCTAACCAACAACTTGAGCTAGACTAGCCTAGATCCTCTATATTTCAAGCTAAGTCTAGAATCTGTATAGTTTATACATTTTTCTGTTGTTTTAAATTATTTCGATCATCTACTTCTTCTAGAACTAGTTTGTGTCTCCACATACAAGCATGTCTAAGCAAATGTTAGGTTATGTCTTGTTAGTGATTGTTACGATTGTTATGATTATTATAGTTGCGTCCCTTGAGTTATCACTGGGTCATCCGTGATGTGAAGTTAATAAATTTAATTGAAGTGTTTTTTATTTGGTTTTGCAATCTATTAAATAATAATACAATCAACAACATGTTTAAATTTTAAAAGTGTAAAATATTTATTTTAGCTATTAAAATGGGATTAAGACATATAAAATATGATCGTTAGGCTAACAGGTGCAGGCGATCGCGTGAGAGAAAAAAAGGGGGGGGGGGGGGGGGGGAAATATCGCAAGTAGTGAAGCCACTAAAATATGAATATCTCAAATTCTATGCATAGGAATACAAAATGACTTACGCATATTAGAGTAGAATGACAGCAGAGTAATACACTTTTTTCGGTTTGTTTCTGTGTGAAACGGTTACAAAATAGCGCCCGATGAAAATCGGGAGTTCGGAATTTTTTGCTAGATCAAGATCTATGTGTGATCGGCTGTGGCACTTCACTCACTCTACTACTATGCCAGTCTATTAGGTTTTCTTATTAAATTATTTAATTAAAATTGTCTGTCACTTATGATATATCATTACAAACTATATCACTTACTGGTTAATTTGAGACCAAATTTAATGGTCTAGCTTAATTAGGGGCCAAGAAAACAAACAAAAACAAAATGACCAATTAACTTCTTAAAATGCGAAAATCTTTTTCGCCATCAAAAAAGCTCAAAAAGTTACGTTGGTTTGTGTTTTCCATTCGTAGCATGATGTCATAGCAATTACGACAACATTGGGTATTTTAGTTACCAAAAAAAACCAAAACATTTTGTTGGAAATAAAACGTTATATTCATTATGTTTATTAAAGAAATATCAGACATATTTATTATAAATTCTATGTATAATGTACAATTTAAGACATTAGGCCTTCCATGATGAATTGAACAATCCATACCCATGAAGATGATAATAAAATTAATATCCAAAACTAAAAATAGATCTGACAGAAATCTAGATCTAGGCATTCTAACTGTAAAGACCATACAGTATTAGGTAAGATGATAAATCAACTTTTTTTAAAACTTTAAAATAAATACTCTATAATTATTTTTCTCTTCTGTAGTAGCATTAGGTTAGGCGAAGTTTTTTTTTTTTTTTTACCAGCTATGCGTAGTAAATCTATAGTCCTGTAAGCTTGCATGAACTTAAAATGACCCTAAGTTGTTTTACAATTTGCTTGGTTTGAGGGGAGGGGTGGGATTGCCCACCGACGATCTCTAACAGCAATCGTTAATGCTGTGATGTATGGTAGGCCCGCTGAACTCACGGTGAACCCTCGACCGTGTCAACATTTTTCTCCCGCAGACAAGAAAATGTAAGCAGTCGATCTCGCGAGCGATGCGAGCGACAATGTTTGAAAAATCTTGAATAATTATTTTATAAAATATTATTTCGATCAAAAAAATATTTAAAAAAAAGAAACAAAATAAAGCCGCTCGTGGCATTTCCTATGTGAAACAATAAAATAAAGCACAACTGATTTACTTCGGACTCGAACTCGGAGATTCTAATTTCTAGGTCACCTACCACACCGTTCTGTTTACTCTGCCACACACCACGATGTATTGGAAAATAAAATATTAGACATTTTGTATCAAAAGATTGCTAAAAGGAAATAAATACTACTTTATTTATTGATATCGTACTACGTAGTAACTGAGTAAATTTTACACACAATTCCTATATGTTTAACTAACACAACAGCATTAACGAGGTTGACCAAGTCTAAAAATTAAAAAAAATTGCCAGTAGGCCTAATTAGATTTAGCACAAAAAAGGCTCGGAATGAGCATTGTTTAAAATACAATACTAAGGCCTAATTAAAAACTACATATAATTTCATATAAATTATGCAGTCGGGTAGGCCACGAAGTATTTAGATCTAGTATTTACAAGGTCTAACGACCATTCATGAATTATGTTCAATAAAACTAACAGTGCAGTCGGCCTACTTGGCTTGCAGTGAAGAAAAAAAATCAATATACTTTTAAAATTACTAATACTTTAATACAATAATAATGTCCACAATTTCTACACACGCTACAACTGAATTATAATTAAAATACTAGACTAGACTTAACAGTGCATTCCGCAAAAAACAAAATTTAGTTGTTTCTATCTGACAACTAGCGTAACAATGACGTAACGTTACTAAAAATAGCAGAGGCATGGTATTTCTATGGTGAATTGGTTTTTGCAAAGGGGAAACATCATCAATGTAATTAATCATGGTAAATATCTCAAATATATATTTCTCTAGGATCTGTCGAGCGCTGTTGCACGGTGGTCGGTCGTTTTTCGTTGAAGTTCAGTTTCTCCTGAGAGTGCTCAACAAGCAATGCTTGTATTAATTATAACTACATATCTCGCAAATTTTTCTGGCATTTAAGCCATATTATCCATTTCCTTATCATTTCGCATTAAAATGATGAGATATTGCTAGATTAGCAGTTTTTTCATTTTTGTATATACTATATAGGACCCCCCCAAAAACATTTAAAATGCGAAAACCAAAAGAGCATGACGTTTCAGGGTCAGGCTCTGACTTCCGGTTTTGGTAAGGAGATTAACTACAGTCTATGTCTATGCTCAGGCGGAGGTGAACGTGAAGCAGCAAATAAAATATGCAAAAAATTGAGTTTTACCGTGATTCTGTAATGTACATCCTACAGTACAGTCAACGGTCTAGATCTAGAACGTAGATCTTGATATAGACTCTAGATTCATTTCTACACCACACTCACAGTTTACAACTTCACACACACTGACAGTGACAGTAGTGACACACAGGAATTCAAGGGAATTTTTTTTTTTTGAAATGTGTTCAGTCATTTTTATTATCTAGATTCTAGATCTAGATCACAGATCTACAACGTTTAAGCCGAATGTGTATGCTTTTAAAGATAAAGTTTATTTAAAAGATTAGTTATTGCAAAAAAAAAAGAAGTAGAATCTAGATCTACTTACGTGTTTAAACCCGATTATTTTCTTTATAAATTGTCAAATATGGATTGTTGTTACTTTCATCAGCGTGTTTAGTGCGAATTCATTGGCCAGGTGTTCTGTGATGTTCAGCTGCGAAAATCAAAGGACTTATAAATTCGAATAGTGACACAATAAAGTCTATTATCTATAATAAATTACTTCATTCAGTGTATTTTTAATTGTTTCTCACAAATATTTTAATTTATGCAAACAATGGTTTTATTAATCATCGCACAAAAATAGCATACTATATTTTTTTACTTTTAAAACAACTAGTGCAGCTTGGCCCCATATTAAAAACGCAGTCGCACTAATAACCGAACAATTTTAAAATAGAATTAGATCTAGAGTCTAGAGTCTAGAGAAATCTAGTGCGTAGCGATAACAAGTATGCAAAATAATGCAATAGATTCTTTTTGGTATTTGAAATTTCCGGGTGGGGGGGGGGGGGCGGACACTGTTAAAAGTAAATATTTTCTATATAAATTCCATTTCGTTCGGGGGGGGGGGGGGGGTTGCGGTAGACTTTCTTTGGAAGAAACTCTGATTGCTGGGGGTATGGTAAGGCCCGAGGCTTGGGATCAGAGTTTCTTCCAGGCATCTCTTCGGGAGGGGGGGGGCTTCCCCGAAAAATTTTTACCCCCCCCCCCCGAACGAAATGAAATTTATATAATTTATATAGAAAATATATACTTTTAACAGTGCCCCCCCCCCCCGAAGAAAGTTTACCACCCCCCCCCCCCCCGAAAATTTCAAGTGCCCCCCCCCCCCCCCCCAGGAGAAAAAAGTCTGGAAGAAACCCTGCTTGGGATTGAGTAACATTACAATGCTTTGTAGGTCTAGCCTACCAGCATTAACAGTTTTTAAAAATTGTTGAATTTTTAGGAGTCGTCCATAAGAGACGTTTCTATCTATTTTCAGATGTTCAGTGCGAAATAACAGCAAACCTTCTATTTTATGTATTGCTTTTTAAAATGCAAAAGTGGGACTCACACTTTTCTAGCTTCTCTAGCCAAAATTCATCGCAAAAGTCCAACCCCCACCTCACGAGTTGGGTCGTCCATAAATGACGTCACACTTGGAGGGGGAGGGGGGTCCGTATTTTTGTGACGGCGTGTGATGAGGGAGGGGGGGGGGTTCAGATTGTGTGACGTCACACTTTTGCATTTAAAAAAAGCAATGTTAGAAAACAAATTTTAGCCGTTATTTCGCGTTTTAGCAAACTGTTTTAATAAATTGTAATAGGAATTGATTAAAATACTCTATATAGACAGAGTTTAGACAAGATTTAGGAAAAATATCGTATTTTAAGAACAATTCAACTGCAATTTTGATGGGGGTTGTACGCTTAGGTGTGACGCCATTTTAAGGGGGGGGGGGGATCTGGCTTTTTGTGACGACGTGTGTCGAAGGGGATGGGGGAGGTAAAAAGCGTCCAAAAAAAGCGTGATGTCATTTATGGATGACCCCAGTGTGACGTCATCTATAAGCATTCTCTTTATTTACATCTCCTAAAAGTTGTTCTTTTTTGTGTCAGATGTGTATATTTCACAAGCGACCAATGATTGAGTCACCTAGTATAAAGTACAGAGGCGTAGCGATGTGG
Organism: Physella acuta; assembly: GCF_028476545.2. Classification (NCBI taxonomy): domain Eukaryota; kingdom Metazoa; phylum Mollusca; class Gastropoda; family Physidae; genus Physella; species Physella acuta. The sequence continues at coordinate 44,743 of NW_026733821.1, read as the reverse complement.
GGGGGGGGGGGCAGGGGGGAACATATGTCCCCGGGCGCCGACCTTAGGGGGCGCCAAAATGGGTTGTAAAAACAAATTAAAATGTCATTTTAGCTGCATTTTTGCAATGTGAGTGGGGGGGGGGGGGGTGCAAATCGGAAGTTTGGGGGGGGGGGGGGTGTGCAAATCGAAAATTTGAGGGGGGGGGGGTGCAAATTGAAAATTTGCTCCCGAGGGAGGCGCCAAATTGAAAGTTTGTCCCCGGGCGCCGGGAAGGGTCGCTACGCCTCTGATAAAGTACTTTCTTCTTCTTTTTCGTTCTTAATTTTTAGTGTTGGAAGGGATCAAACCTTATCTGCCAGAGAGTTTGAACTCGAGACATTTTCGAATTTATCAACCATAAGCTTTTGTCGACTCGACTACGCCTCCATCACAATTAAGGATACGTGTCAACTGATTATGCGCCATTGAGGCAATTGACTCCGATTTCAGCTTGCTTTTCTTTTTGGATTTGCTTCCATAGCCTTCGTCCAAGCACGAACAAACTACTAGGCAGCAGTTGTTTGATTTTGGAGTCGTCTCTCCTAGAAGAGGGGCTGTCCCCAGCTAACGAGCCTCATCTGCCCGGGGGTTCGTACTCGAGACTTTTCGGTTTAGCAACCATGAGCTTTACCGACTTGACCTCGCCGAGAACTTACTTACTTAATCTTATTTGCTCCGTGTGTAGCATAGGGCTTCAATCATAACCATCCATTTTGTCCGGTCCCCGGCTGTTGATTTTGCAACCTCCCAAGACATCCCTGCTGTCTACAGTTCTTCAAGAAGACCCCGCGTTCAGGTCTGTCTTGGGCCCCCTCTTTCGCATTCCCTGGGGAATTCACTTAAGCGCCTGGCGTGTCACATTAGAGTGACCCTTTCGCAGTGTGTCCCACCCAGCGCCACTTCCTCCTTCGATTTTAGTTTGCTTCGGTTGAAGAAGGGGCGTCGGCTCTGAAGCTTCCTTGCGGATTTGGCTGCATTGCGTCATCCTTCTCCTACGTAGAGCCCTGGTTTTTTCCGAGGACTGGATTAATTTCAGATTTGGCTTCGGTTTCTGTAACTATACTTTGTTTTATGTGGACGTGAAGTTAGCCTATCGCACTACCCTCAACCTGGAGGACCAGGGCACAACGTTTGGTCTGGCACCTACCTGCGCAGATATGTCAGACTTGGTTAGACCTGTGCGGGAGCAGTAGGCTCCCGCCGGCGTAGCTCTGGGAATGGGGGGGGGGGGAGGGGAGTCACTGGGGCACACAAGCCATTCCACCATTTCAAGGCAGTGTGCCGTCAGTATGGCTAGTATAGTATAAAGTAGCATGTATAGTCATATATAGGCACAGGCAGGGGCGTAGCGAGGGGGGGGGGTGCGGACCGCACCGGGTGACACCATTTAGGGGGTGACACCAAGGCAAAAAATAGCAAAATATATAGAGAAAAACTTGAGGGGGGTGGGGGGGGGGTGCAAAACGAAAACTTGAGGGGGGGGGGTGCAAATCGAAAACTTGAAAGTTTGTCCCCGGGAAGGGTCGCTACGTCTCTGAGGGTGACACCATTAAGTGCCCGACCTCGCTACGCCACTGGGCACAGGCCTATGGTATTGGTGGGTAGGTCAGTGCCGGGGTTTCTTTCAGGCATCTCTCAGGGGGGAGGGGGTACTAACCGTGAGAGCATGCCAACCGTCCCTTCCCCACCGATACAATAGCAATAGTTCCCCCTCCCCCCCCTCCCCCACCTCTCCAGGAGAAAAATGTCTTAGAGAAAACAAGCCAGTGCACAACTCTAGACTATTTTTTTTTATAAAAAAAAATTTCTTACCGAAGCTTGTATAGTTAATGTGCTTTTGTTAATGTTGAAATGTATGGGCTCTATAACTAAATGCACATTAATTTAATCAATTGATGTACTTGTAGCTAATAAATAAGTGTTGTAGTACAAAGTCAGGGACTTAAAAAGGCGAAATTAGGCATGACCTAGGTTGTTTTAAAAAGAAAATCAACAGACAATCAAACTATTTAAAATAAAAAATTCCCAGATAAACATTAGCAAAAGCAAAGTATATAGCGTGCTAATGTAGCTCACGTGGTTAAAACAGAAGGCACGCCTATAAATTAGCTTAATTAAATCAGAGGCGTTGCACACTTTCAGCGCTCTAAATTAGAAAAACACGACGTGTAAAATAGCTTGAGATTGCCGCGGGGATGAGCCGCTGTGAGTTTTATCCAGCTCATAGAATCTGGGGCAAGGTGTCGTCTGGTTTTCTTCGCATGGTCTGCACAGGTGATTTCTATACCTGTTGATCTTACCGCATGACGTCACAACGCGAGCTTCCATAGCACGTTCAACCTTCAATAGGACTAGTTAATTATCATTAACTATTTTAAAAAAAAAAAATTCATTATAAAAAGGTAGAATTATTTACATACCACATAATAAATTATAATAAAATATGAATACGAAATAAAAATGAATTATATCTTGATAAAATAAAAATAGGTGCATAGAGATGCACATGTTCTATTTTTAACCAGCGTGAGTGGTTAGACGCGATTGGAAGATCTCCAATCCTCTGACGTGTTTTAGTGTGTTTAGTTTATAATGTGTCGTCTTGTTGTTTTTTTCTTTGGGTTGTTGGCCCTGGTGACGACATGGGGACAGAGGGGTAAGTATTAGGTGCTAAACATTTCCAAGATTTTTTTTTCTGTTTTAAAGAATATCTTACATAGATTACAGGGATACAACTCTAGCATCGTCTGCTGGTGAAGACTGGAAGAGCGATGAACTGCTTGGTTATTTATAAAGTTTGTCCGTAAGATGGTTATTTATAAAGTATGTCCGTAACATGGTTATTTATAAAGTATGTCGGTGACATTAAGTTAGGTATGAAGTAAGTCTGCTCATTGCATCACTTAAGGTAGGGTTTGGGGTGGGGGGGGGGGGAGTGGAGTGTTGTGATTTATTTAAGGATGTTATACGTGGGTAGTGTATGTAAGGGGGAGGTGGTAATCAAATGTAAAAGTAAAAATATAATTTAGAACCTGACAATGCATGGGGTAGGTGATGTAGAGTTTACCTGTTTCAGTCACCTCGGCATATGAAGGAATAGTGTGGCCAACACTAAGCCCAGCCACCTTTACTTCCTTTAACGTGAGCAGTATTTCTTTCAGACATCATTCTTTCTCCCGGGGGGGCACTTGAAATTTTCGGTGGGGGGGGGGGGGGGGCGGACACCGATAAAAGTACATATTTTCTATATAAGTTCCATTTCCTTCGGGGAAGGGTAGACGTTCTTTCGGGGGGTTAATAATTTATCTGTTCCAGTGCCCCAGTTCTCCAACCGCGTGGTACGGTGCGCGGGAGTCTACTACCCCCGCCTCGGCTGCTTCAGCCGCTTGCCGCCCTATAACAACACCGACAGACTACCGGCGGACCCAGCAGACGTCAAGACCAACTTCAGGCTGTATACGCGATCGAATCCCTCCACGCCAGACAGATTGAAGTCGGACGACCGGTAGGTACACCCAGAGGCGTAGAGATGGGGGGGGGGGATGAGGTGACACCCGACCTCGCTACGCCACTGGGTACACCCGCTACCTCAACAAACCCCGTTGTTTATTTGTATACCATTTAAATGAGTAGGCGCCGATAAAAAAAAAAAAAAAAAGAAAAAAAAAATTAACCTTTCTAACACTCGTTAGAAAACAATCATTTCTCTATAACTTTTTGAAGGTGCATCCGCATATGTATTTCATTTAACAAAATTGGTTGGAAAATTTTGGTAACTATGACAACGGTGACCATCTTGAAAAAAATTACATTTTCGTAGGATTTCCGACATTTATAAAGTATTATATTTTTACCTGTTAACCCTCTAACCACCAATTGTTGACTGTGAACCCTCTAACTACCAGGTCCACGAATTGTTGACTGTTGACCCTCTAACTACCAGATCCACGAATTGTTGACTGTTAACCCTCTAACTACCATGTTCACCAATTGTTGACTGTTAACCCTCTAACTACCAGGTCCACCAATTTTTGACTGTTTACCCTCTAACTACCAGGTCCATCAATTGTTGACTGTTAACCCTCTAACTACCAGGTCCACCAATTGTTGACTGTTAACCCTCTAACTACCAGGTCCAGCATCAGTGGTTCTCACATGGACGCGAGTCTACCTATCAAGGTTCTCATCCACGGCTTCCTACAGAACGGGGACATGGAGTTTCTGGTTAACATGACCCAGGCACTGCTCACCCACGTAACTGATCTACTTTTTTTTCTAAGATTTTTTTTTTATTTCATCGTAATGGGACTCAAGGTTTCTTTCAGACATTTTTCACAATTTTCTCCAGGGGGACGGAGAGGGGGGACGGGGGTGGGGGGGGGGGGGGCACACACTGGTTAAGTAAACAGGATCTCCTTCAGACATTTTTTAATCCGGGGGACCGGCGAAACACTCACGGTAGCCGTAAACTGGTTATATATTTTCTATATTATTATATAGTAAGCCTACACAATGCCCAGCCGCCTTTACTTTCTTTAACGTGAGCAGTGTTTCTTTCAGACTAATCGACTTCTTTGTATGAAATAGATACATTTCCAGCTATTCTACTGAGGATCCACTCATCCATCAAGCACGTGTATCTAAGCTCTCCCATAGTATCCACTGACCCATCATCCACGGATATCTAAGTTCTCTGTAGTATCCACTCACCCATAGTATCCACTCATCCATAGTAACCACTCACCCATCATCCACGGATATCTAAGTTCTCCGTAGTATCCTCACCCATCATCCACGGGTATCCAAGTTCTCCGTAGTATCCTCACCCATCATCCACGGGTATCCAAGTTCTCCGTAGTATCCTCACCCATCATCCACGGGTATCCAAGTTCTCCGTAGTATCCTCACCCATCATCCACGGGTATCCAAGTTCTCCGTAGTATCCTCACCCATCATCCACGGGTATCCAAGTTCTCCGTAGTATCCTCACCCATCATCCACGGGTATCGAAATCCAATGAAAACAGTAGTAGTCGACTGGGCTTCCCGCTAATGCTCCTCTCAATCATAGTCTCTAAATCTGTTGAACTGCATCTGCTGCTGTACTGAAACCCAGCGATTACCATACTACAGTTAAGCCACTACTCCCCAAATAGTCCTTCCCGGCGCCCGGGGACAAACTATCGATTTGCACCCCCCTCCTCAAACTTTCGAGAACTTTTTCCAACCCATTTTGGCCCCCCCCCCCGTCGCTACGCCTCTGTCCTATACCCCCCCCCATAATCACCAATCACCACCATCACCTATCTCCTGCAGGCATCAGCGAATGTCCTGGTCGTAGACTGGAGCGCCGGTGCCGGCTTCCCTTACACGCAGGCGGTGGCCAACGCGCGTCTGGTCGGGGCGGAGACCGCCCTGATGCTCCGTGAAGTCTTTGACGCCCTCGGCGCCCGGGCTGACCAGGTGCACGTCATCGGGCACAGCATCGGCGCCCACATCGCGGGCTACGTGGGCGCCTTGGTACCGGAGATCAGCAGGATCACAGGTGAGATTGGCAGGTGAGACTGTGTCAGGTGAGACTGTGTCAGGTGAGACTGTGTCAGGTGAGAGAGTTTCAGGTGAGAATGTGCCAAGTAAGACTACGCCAGGTGAGACTGTACCAGGTGAGACTGTGTCAGGTGAGACTGTACCAGGTGAGACTGTGTCAGGTGAGAATATGCAAGGTGAGACTGTGCCAAGCGAGACTGTGCCAAGTGAGACTGTGCCAGGTGAGACTGTGCCAGGTGAGACTGTGCCAAGTGAGACTGTGCCAAGTGAGACTGTGCCAGATGAGACTGTGCCAGGTGAGACTGTGCCAGGTGAGACTGCCAGGTGAGACTGTGTCAGGTGAGACTGTGTCAGGTGAGACTGTGCCAGGTGAGACTGCCAGGTGAGACTGTGTCAGGTGAGACTGTGTCAGGTGAGACTGGCAGGTGAGATTGGCAGGTGAGATTGGCAGGTGAGACAGTTTCAGGTGAGACTGTGTCAGGTGAGATTGGCAGGTGAGACTGTACCAGGTGAAACTGCTAGACGACAATTAATCAACGAAACATCTACAATCACCCTATGTAATTTGGAAATAAAGTGTTTGTTTGATTTTATACATGGCTTATTTATTTTTAAAAAATAGGAAAAAAAATCCGCAGTTTCAATGATTATGTTCGCTATTGATTCATCATATGAACACCATATCACACGTTTTCCCCATTCTCAACAGGCCTGGATCCCGCTCAACCGAATTACTCAGGGTTCGATCCGGCTGTCAGATTGGATACATCCGATGCCAAATTTGTGGATGTTATCCACACGGATGCTGAGCCGTACACTACCGTCAAAGGTAGGTCTATATCTCAGTGACCTTAGTGTGATTTACCTACCTCGAAGTAACATAGTAAAATTAGTAATATTAGTTTGTATTTGCGAATTTTTCTGTTTGCGCAATTTTCCGTTTGCGCATTTTTTTTTTGGGGAACCGCCTAAAATATAGTTATAGAAAAATACTATTAGCGCTAACCAAGACACGCCCTGGCTGTACATATGTTTGTTTCTGGAAGGGTACGGCATCATAGAGCCCATTGGTCACGTGGATTTCTACCCCAACGGTGGCAGGAACCAGCCCGGGTGCGCCGAGGAAGATTCGCTGCTGGGCTTGGTTGAGGACGTGCTGAGTAACGGAATCACAAGTGAGTGCTCAACAGCTTGATGTGTGAGTGCTCAACAGCTTGATGTGTGAGTGCTTAACAGCTTGATGTGTGAGTGCTCAAAAGCTTGATGTGTGAGTGCTCAACAGCTTGATGTGTGAGTGCTCAAAAGCTTGATGTGTGAGTGCTCAACAGCTTGATGTGTGAGTGCTCACCGGCTTGATGTGTGAGTGCTCAACAGCTTGATGTGTGAGTGCTCAACAGCTTGATGTGTGAGTGCTCAACAGCTTGATGTGTGAGTGCTCAACAGCTTGATGTGTGAGTGCTCAACAGCTTGATGTGGGAGAAATAAACAGCTTGATGTGTGAGTGCTCAACAGCTTGATGTGTGAGTGCTGAACAGCTTGATGTGTGAGTGCTCAACAGCTTGATGTGTGGAGAAATAAACAGCTTGATGTGTGAGTGCTAAACAGCTTGATGTGTGAGTGCTCAACAGCTAGATGTGTGAGTGCTCAACAGCTTGATGTGTGGAGAAATAAACAGCTTGATGTGTGAGTGCTAAACAGCTTGATGTGTGAGTGCTCAACAGCTTGATGTGTGAGTGCTGAACAGCTTGATGTGGGAGAAATAAACAGCTTTATGTGGGAGAAATATAACCAGCTCTATCAGTGTTACTTCCAGACTTTTTTCTCCGAAAGAGACAAAGGGGGGGGGGCACTTAACATTTTCGGGGGAGGGGGGGGGGGACGACGACGACGGACTAAAACTTCCGGGGGGGGGGGGCGACACTGTTAAAAGTATATACTTTCTACATAAATTCCATTTCGTTCGGGAGGGGGGGGGGAAGCTCCGCCACCCCGAAGAGATGCCTGGAAGAAACACTGAGCTCTATGTGTAGGTAGCAAACAGCATTATGTGTGATTTATAAACAGCTGTATGTATGAGAACTGAACAGCGTTGTGTGAAAGTGCTGATGGGATTGATATTAGGGTGCCAAAAGCGCTTAATTAGTGAATAGTATTTATTAAAGAGATACACAGGCTAAATGAGGTGTTCCCAAAATAAAGGAAAGATATTGCAACCCATAAAAAAAACGCATAGAGAATCGGCCGGTTGCAGAATTTAATCGGTATGGTACATCGTGTTTTCCCGTTCGTGCCCAAGACTTACGGGGCGGATGAAGTAGAGTTCATCTGATTCATAGACCTCGGCATATGAAGGGATAGTATGGTCAGCACTATGCCCAGCTGCCTTTGTTTCCCTAACGTGAGTTAGGTACCCATCAGAGCTGGGTGGACTCAGGGACGGTCTACTGACTTGAACCCGGATTCGAGCTTGAGACTCTGGTCTACTTCACCTGCCCTATTATTAACGATCTGGTCTAAGGAGCTAGCTTTTCCCTTACTGTACATCAGAGGCGTAACGAGGGGGGGGGTGTGGACCGCACCGGATGACTGACACCATTTAGGGAGGTGACACCAAGGGAAAAAATAGCCAAATATATAGAGAAAAATGATAATTCCACTTAATTAAGTGATTAATTCGAGTGTTAAATAATCTTTTAAGATGTACAAATCGAAAGTTTGAGGGGGGGGGGGGTGAGGGGGGTGCAAATCGAAAGTTTGAGAGGAGGGGGGTGCAAATCGAAAATTTGAGGGGGGGGGGTTGTAAAGGAAAGGGTCGCTACGCCTCTGCTGGGGGGTGACACCATTAAGTGCCGCACTGGGTGACACCCGACCTCGCTACGCCACTGCTGTACATCATACACTATGTTACATGTCTGACAGTATGTGTGTAAGTGTGTCAATACCAATGACCTAACCAAAGCTAACACATCTCTTTCCATCGGCAGCCGCCGAGGTGGACCTAACATGCAGCCACGAAAGGTCCACCTCTCTGTTTACGTCCTCCATCATTCAGAGCTCCGCCTCCAATGGCCGCCAATGTCACATGACCAGCTTCCCCTATGCAGCAGTTTTGAAAACTTCACCAGAGGAGAGTGTCTGGGCTGCGGGAATTACCCGTGTCCTACCATGGGCTAATGACTATGCCAGCCGCCCCTTCTTTTCAAAACAGAGGCGTTTTTTTTTACTTGAAACACCACAGCGGCGTATCCATTCTGTGGTAAGTAATAAAAATCTCCAGTTTTTTGTTGAAACAAGGAAAATTTGTTGAAAACATTGTTACATTTGTTTGTTTGCCTAAGAATATTTCTGTCTGAACGATTACGAATACTCTATCGCTGGGTTAACACTGGTAAAAGTATATAATTTCTATATAAGTTCTATATTTTAATATTTCGGCCGGGGATCAATACCCCCCCCCCCCCCCTCGAAATTTTAATGAACCTTCCCCCTAGAAAAATGCCTGAAAACCCTGCTTTAGTGCAATTAAAAAACTAATGTTCCAAATTTAACAAACATGTGTAAATAATTAAAATAAGGTTATCTTCAGAATGGGACGTAAAATGGGATTACTGAAGTAGAGTTGATGTTTCTTTGACCTCGGTTCTAGAACCAGCAAAATACTCCATCCCGTCTCTACCGTTCTGCTGTAGACCCAAGGGACATAAACCTTAAACTAATGAGCTGTACCGAAGTAGTAGTCGAACTTGACAATATTTAAACAAATTTGTTAAGAGTTTCACTGACGTCAATGTATCTGACATGACGTCACACATGCAGTTTTGACACTGGCGAATATGGATTAGAGACGCTACTGTTACAACCCCCCCCCCCCCCCCAAACTCTTCTTTACCACAGGGTACCACTACTTCGTCGCCATCACCATGGCAAAGCAAATGAAACTCAGAACTGGCCAGATCAGTTTGCAGCTAAGTGGGACCAAAGGAACTGGTGAATGGACCAACATAGATTCGTAAGTTTTGCTAATGTAAGAATATCTAGACCTTTAGTTCATTGGTAAGTCAGTGGTCGGTAAAGCTCATGTTTGCTAAAACGAAAAAGTTCGAGTTCGAGCTCTCCCCCCCCCCCCCCCCCCGGGTAGACGAGACTTGTTAGCTGGGGACAGCAACACATCAATAAATTGCTGCCTTGTAGTTTTTTTTTTGCGTGATCGGGAAAGAGTGCGCATGATTGCTAACTACAAAAGTCCTGAGTTCGAACCCCTTATAGATGAGGCTCATTGGCAACTCCAGCCACAAAATCTGCCTTGAAGTTAGTTCTTGGGCGGTTTAAAGCTATGGGTGCGATTCCATTAGAGAGCAAGATAAAGTGGTCCTAATAGTAATGCTTAATGTTGAAGGAAACACCCTGAATAGTACATTTAAGAAAATAATAGATTTGTATCGCTTTTGTTATGGCTGTATTACTTTAGTTGTGACTCTATTACTTATTTCATGTCTGTATCAATTTTCGTAGCAACCTGCAGTATATCTACTTTTGTAATGGCTGTATTGTACAGTGTATAAATTAGTCCTGCTTTTGTTATAGCTGATTCATACCGTAACGATGAAAAGAAAAATGGCTGAGCAATCAGCACTTGACATATTTTCAGAAGGAGACTAACAGGGGGCGAGATCGTCAAGAAAATGATCATCAGCGACCTTGACATTGGCGAGGTCACCCAAGTCAAGCTCAAGTTTTTCCCGGACAGCCGCGCCAAGAGAAACCAGGTCGTGCTCGTGCAGAAGGTCGAGGTCAACTGTCCAGCACGTTTTCCAACGTGAGTACAAAACGTGCACACTTTGCTTCGGTCATTTTGCACCGGGCGGGGTGGATACTGGTTATACTTCATATTTTTCTTTTTCTATGGGGGGGGGGGGGGGGGGGATAGACGTGTCTCGAAAGGAGGGGCGCAGTGCCTCCCCTCAAGAGATGCCTGAAAGAAACTTCACACGGGCATACGAGCATCAGGCCTCTCGAGTCATGGCTACAGATTTTTGCTAGAAATGTATGCATTTGCTAATTAAATTCTGCAGGCCAACTTTCTTGAGTTTATGGACACTCAACTATGACGCATGAATATGTTATTAGTTTGACGTGGCCTATGCGGTAGAGCGCTAGGTTGTTAACCCGAAAATCTCGAGTTCAAATCCAAGTCAGTCCTGGAGTCCACCTAGCTCTGATGGGTACCTAACTCATGTTAGGCGACTGGGCAAAGTGCTGACCACACCTTCCCTTCATAGGCTGCAGTTAAGAAACATGAACTATTAATTCATCTGCCCAATAGATTGCTATGTCTAAATAGGATTCTAGAATCTTTTTATGTAATCAGTTGACTCATATAACTTAACTACCCTAACAAAGTTACAACTGTGTTATGATTTACCACCCACTCATTATTGGGATACTTCAAACCTTTTCTCCACAGAAAATATTTTACAGGGAAAACATTTAAAGTCAGGTCCACTGGCATCACACTGTCCGGAGGTGACTTCACACTACCCGCAGCTAGTTAGTTAGTGGATACTGCCAACAACGAGCTAGTAAAGGACACTACCAATAACTAACTATTAACATAAGAAACAATGTATATAAAGCCAAACTAACAAGATTCATGAAGCAACAAAAGATGGTGGTTTATGAATGTTTTGTTCATTGTTCAGTTTTGTAAATAAAAATATCTATTATATAAGTTTTATATATTTTAGTATTCACTCATAGTGTAAAAATTAGCCTAAGTTAGTGAATTCTTAAAGCTGATTAAATTGAAATAGAATATTGACCTTCTTTAGAGAATTTTATGTAAAATTCACAAAGAATTTAAAAGAAAAACAACTTTTATAATATTTTTTTTAAATTTTAGAATATAATTCGAATTACTAGTAGATTTTAAGTTAGATGGCAAAATTAAAACTTCTGAAACACAAATTAAAAAAAAAAAAAACAACAAACCGAAAACTAACAACAAACAAAGGCATGGCTAAAATCTAAAAAATAGTTTACTTGCCACAAACAAAAACAAGTCACTGGTTTATTGAGAGAGAAAAAAAAATCTACCAACAAAAAAATAAAAAAATAACAGTAATTGCCTAATATACATAACATGGTCAACTCAATTTGTATAACAAAAGCTTGGTGCAGTTATATGTTGAAGTGGTTCATCTAGCAAACAAAAAAACAACAAACAAAACAATGTTGCTCTCTTAAGTTAAAGAGTGCCTTAAAGGTCAAGGCCATTGGTAAACTCAATAGGATGGGAAAATGTGGTCATGTGACTAAATTTACATATAAAAACCAATGACAAAACTTTGATATATAATCAAGTATACAAGATAAAAAGATATGTGAAATATCTTTTTAAAAAAATCATCCAAACTTTAAAAAGTATATCAGTCAATGATATTAATACAAAACATTTGTTTCCCAATCCATAGGGTAATTTTTAAAAACAGCTAACTAGATGTGAATGAACCAAGGCACAAGACAAGAATAAAACAATTGCTATATCACAGGTTATCACTGATTTATTTACACCTAACCAACGCGGATGGGCGCCTACAGTATAGATCAAGGAGAGTGAGGCTATCCTAACACCCACCCCTTCCCCGACTGGAATTTGTAAACTGCAAAACACTACCAAAAAAAATTACCAACTCAACATGAGCTTAGTTATAAATTTTAAATTGTCACAATTTAAAAAAAAAATATTCAATCTATTTTTTAATAGCTTAAGAGATTATCAGTGAATAAAAGAAGTGACCTCCTCTGCAGACGCCCATACCATTATGTACATAAAAATGTACACTAAAATAAATAAACATTCAACTTGTCCAAGTAGCAGAATGTGGTAGAGACAAGCATAAAATTGACTTTGATATTATAGTTATCTCCCTTGCTCCAAACCATTAGCATTTCTTTATTGCTTTTAATGAATTTAATTCAAACACAATTTTAACTATAGATACTGGACCTTATGTAAAACATTTATTGTGGTAAATAAATTCAAAGCTTATTTTTTTTAAATGGGGGGATGGGGGGAATGAAAACATTTTTATACACCTCAACCACAATAGATAAAGCTGCTATTTATTTTACATTATTTTTAAAAATAAAATCAGATGTAGAAAGTAAAATTTTAAACTGTTCACTAAAGAAATAAAAAATATATCTTTGAAATTAGAAATATTTAAAACATTAAAATACTATTTGCCTGAATAACGTGTACATCAAAAAAAGGTGTGAACAGATTGAAAAAAAATAACTTAATTTTGAGCTTAAATCATAGGGCAGCAATATTTTTATCTCAAAAAAAAACAAACAACAACAATGAATTGCATTGCACAAAAATAAAATGTGATTGATCAAGTCTTTAACAAGTCAACAATTTCCGCCCTGACACTAAAAGCTGACGTGTCAACAGCAACTGTCAGTCAACATTAGTCAACAAAATTCTTATTTTTAACATCTTGTGTTAAAATCTTACATTAGGTGGAATCATTCTCTTTGTTATGATGAACAGTAAAAATTAGACATAGCATGTAACTTTTTAAAACTTTACTTCAGACTAGCTGTGCAAGGGAAGATCACAGAGGGGTTGTTTCCCTTCTGTGTAAATTAATACTTGAATAAATGATAAAAAAAATAATCCTAAAATGAGCTCATATAAATAATACTAAAAATATGAAATTTCTTAATTCTGAAGATGTGTTTTAAAAAATGGAGCAGGTTAATCTGGAATATGATAAAATAAATATTTATTAAAAAAAAAAAAAGAAGACGATTTATTCATAAATACCTGAAAAAATGCGGTGAGTAAAAATAAATAGTCCAGGATATGATAAACTTGAACTCAATATCAACAATTAGAGCCAGGTGTGACTGCTGGGTGCCCAGACCGGGATTTATAAAAAAAATCTGTTCTGATCGAGTGCACGAACACAGGAGCTGCATTAAAAAATCTGAGACTGCTCCGGCTCAATCCAATGCATGTGATCATGGGTAAATTGAAATGCATGTTACAAAAAAAAAAAACTTAAGTTACTGGATGTAAGTTGCTCCAACAACAACAACATGTAGTAGACGCTGCCAGCGCCAGTTGATCGTTGCCGGCATCATTTCATGGTGGCGCTCAAGTCCTCTGCGTCAGCGAACATGTCGTCCAAATCTTCGTCGTCCTGTCGGACATGGTTGTTGATGGCGTCCTGTCCGAAGGTGTCACTTAAAGATTGGCTGTCCCCCTCGCTGTTCATGGCTGTTTTCAGATCGAGCCTAATGGCATGCATGCGGAAATGTAGGCGATTCTCTAGGTAGTAACCTCGGTACTGTTTTCTGAAGAAAATTTTAAAAAAAAAAAGCTCGAAGATTGTTAAAAAAAGAAATAGAAAAAAAAAAGCATTTATTTTTCTTAAATGTAGAAAGGTTGTACAGGCTTTATTAACTTGATAAAAAAAAACAGTTTTTTTTTTTGTTTTACAAACAATAAGAAAGAAAACAATAGCTGTAGTATCACAAGCACAAATAAACATATGGTGAACACATCATCACTAAATCATCATGATGAAGAGACCATAATCACAAAGTACCACAAAAAAAAATTATGTCTCTATTACATCATCTATAAGTAATCAGTATATCCATGTAAACTATACCAAGAAACAGTTGCGTTACAAGGTGGTACTGGAAGAATTGATGGGTGACACAACATTTGAGTGACATTGACAACAGCATACAACATGACAGAAGACATGGACAACATCATACATGACAGATGACACTAATGACAACACAGAACATGACAGATAACCCTTACAACATCATACATGACAGATGACACTGAAAATGCAAACAGAACATGAAGGATGGTACTGACAACAACAAAACACAATGAATGACACTAACAAATGCATACAAGATAGATGACTAGACAACACACAACATGACAAATAACACGGAAAACAACACAGATCATGACAGATGACATTGATTACATCATACATGCCAGATGACACTAATGACAACACTGAAGATGACAGATGACACTAACAATAAACAGAAAAATGACAGATGACACTAACAACAACACAGAAAATGACAAATGACACTGACAACATCATACATGAAAGATTACACTAACGACAACACAGAACATGACAAATGACACTGATGACTCACTTGACTTTCTCCAGGTGTTTCTTGGTCTCCTCAAACCTCTCCTGGTGCAGGTGGAGAATGGCCAGCTCCACCATGCTGTATGGTATCAGGTAGTGGTCACTCACAAGTTTCTTCTCACTGGGGAATCAATTGGTAACTATCTTCAATTAGCTGTCGTATGTTACACTAATATGCACTGATAACAATCAACCATCAGCATAAAGTAATGCTAGCAAAGTACTATTTGACAGGAACAGGACATAACCAGAAGGGTAATGTCAGAATGTCGGGGGGGGGGGGGGGGGAGGAGAGAATGTCCAGAGATTGTCCTAGACCCTTACTGGAGTAAGATCGTGATCAACTCAAACCAACTTTCAGTATCCCACAAACCTTATCCAATACTAGATAGAAATAATCATACCCCAATCCTACAACCTTTCTCAAAAGGCAACTTCACTGTTAGACCATAGTACTCCAACCCTCACAACAAAAACCAACATCAGAAAAAAAAAACAACAAAACAAACAACTTACTTCTCTATAACCTCAGTAAAACACTGCTCTGCCTGAAACTCCTGCCCTCTGTGCCTCAGACAAACACCTTTAATGAGCAGCGCAAGACTGTAGTTGTCATAGTAATATTTATCTTTACTGGCACTCTCTAGGTTTAGAAAGATTAATATATATATATATATATATATATAATATATATATATATATATATATATATATATATATATATATAATTATTATTATTAAACAAACATATACTCCATAAACAAAAACATACCCAATAAATGTACTTATAGCCTAGGATAAGTCAGAACACCCAAATTAATAATAGAATTAATAGCATGAGGACCTGGCTCTTGTGATTTTCTAATATTTGGAGAATTAAAAAACAAATTGCCAATCTACAGATCACAAACTTAAACCTGCTATTAAAAAATTAACGTCAACGTTTTCTTTGAATGCACAACCAAAAGTCATTTTCTCTCTCTCTAGGGAATTGTTAAGAATGCATGAGGACAATATTAATATTGTAATCAAAAGTAAACTCCAAGTTCTGATCACGGGCTTGAGTTTATAGGGCGCCCCTGAGTTCACTCAGCTTTAATGGATACCCGACACACATTAGGGAAACCAAACCTGCTAGGCATAGTGCTAACACACTATGTACCTGTAGTCCGAGGACATTGAAACAGATGTACTCTACTTCATCAGCCCCATGTGTCTTGGGCACAAATGGGAAAAAGATAAGACAATGAAGACAAACAGACGGCACTTGTCCACGCAGTACCTACCTGACTGACCAGCTAATTCTGTGACAGTTGACTCCACAACTACCAGCATCCTCTCCAACAGCTGCCTGTTTTTACCCACAATGTTAAAGCCATTCCACACGTAGATCAACTCCTGGTATAACAGATTAGCAGAGTAAAAATTGTATCAGTCTCTATAGGCATTACAATGTAGTTAAAGTAAAAAAGTAAAGATTAGAGTAGAGTTTCTTGACCTCAAAATATGAAGGGATGGTGTGGTCAGCACTATGCCCAACAGCCTTTACCTTCCCCAAAGGAAGTCAGGTAACCATCAAAGCTGGGATGACTCAGGGATATCCTACAGTCACAAGTCTAAAATGAGATCCAAACTCAAGTTCTTCTGAGCAGCCAAATGCTCTACCAATCGACTACGCTGTCCCATATTACAATATAGAACAAATGGTTTAATTGAAAACAATGTACTGTTTTAGAGAGCTATTTAGATTCAAGACATTTGTGACTAAGCTACAGAGAACATGGAACCCAGTCTAGGAGAATGTGAAAGTCAATGGTTCAAGTACTGGCTACACTGGGATTTGAACCCAGTCCAGCAGATAGAAAAACAATACATGGGCATAAGGAGAGACACTATAGCAATGATTATCACATACAGTGCCTTGAAGTATAGCCAGGCAAGAGGCAGACACTGGCCCCAGCCCACCCCACTCAGGGAAAAATTATATGGGACACCTGACAAACTGGAAACCACAGTCCGGTTTGTCCACGAAGTTGGTCTTGTTGTCTGAATCCTCCACCATATTCAAAAATTAAGAACGAAGAAGAAGAAAGAAGTGCCTTGAAATAAGACCAAATTAACCTGATCTATGAGCTACTGACTAGCGTGGACAGTTTATATTTAGGTTGACCAACACGAGAAAGCTGGACACTGGTCAGCTGTTAAGTCAAGTACTCACCAAGGCTGGCAGAGTCAGATGACCGCCCTGTTGGAAGTATCTCTCAGATTTAGCCACAGCAAATTTTTCAAATGGAAGCGATTTTCCTGCGATTCTTTGCTTCAGTCGAGGCACCTCCCTGTTCATATTTGATATATTTGTTAATGATAAAAAAAAGTATGTGCTTACAACAAGAAACTGTGGTACAGAAAGACAAAGTGAGAAATAAACAAACACATCAATAAACCTAGTTGCAGATAGAATGATACAGGGAAATGTAAGCTAAATCACAACATCATAAAAATTTAAACTGAAAGGCAAAAAGTATGCTAAATAACAACATCAATAAACTTTAGACAAAAAGACAAACACAGTGGAAGGTACGCTAAATAACGACATCACTAAACTTTAGACAAAAAGACAAACACAGTGGAGGGTATGCTAAATAACAACATCAACAGACTTTAGATAAAAAGACAAACATAGTGAAAAGAATGCTAAATGACAAAATCAATAAACTTTAGACAAAAAAACAAGCACAGTAAAAAGTATGCTTATAAATTATATCAATTTACTCTGGTGCGGTAAGACAAATAGGTGAAATGTTAAACAATGACATGAAGATCATTTTTTGTACACACATACACAGCATACAGTGAACAAGTCAAAAAAGATACACACAAACACGATTAACAACAGTTACCCTAAAAGGTAGTCAATGTGTTTTTTAGTTTCCTCTGTCTGATCTGAACACATGATTAAGAAGGAAGCTTTCTGGTATGTGTACGTGGCCTTGCTCCAGCGACTCTCCTTACACAAACGCTCAGCGTATTTCATCGCCATCAGCCAATCACTTTTGAAGCTGGCCAGAGTAAAATTAACATTTTGTACAAATTATGCTGCAAACTTTTTTTTTTTTGAATTTTTTTTTACAACTTACTTGAAGAATCTTTATAGCTAACTAAATAATGTACCTGACATTTTTTTTCTACTTTAACCAAATATTTGAAATTGGTTGCTGAATAAGGTGAACAGAATTCTAGTTTATCCTGCTTTTTGGTCTGTCTTAAATCTCCATGCCCAGGCAGACCAATACATCAGTGTCAGACACCTTACCCCAGAGGAACAGTCCGTACATAAAAATGCAATATTAAGAAATTATGTAACTAGTACTGTTTGACTTATGGTAAGTTTATGTCATGGCTGTGCCTACAAAGTAAATGTTTTGTTCTGTTTATCATTTACAATGTTTCCAATAGTCCCCATTATGTCCACACCTTCATGTCTGAGGTAAGGATCTACCTGCTGGAAGGACCGGCTTACTAAGCAGAAATTTTTGCAAAATTTTACGTACCAATGTTCATTAAAATAATAAAATTAACTTTGTTAAATTCATATTTCCATTTTTTTTTTAATTTAGAGTCTGTTGTGTGCACATTTATCTCTTGGATTTTAGGGTCAGTAGCTAAGGGTTAAACAGAAACTACCCATGTTAAAGACATCAGTGTTTTAAGACATCAGTGTGTTAAGACATCAGTGTGTTAAGACATCGGTGTGTTAAGACATCGGTGTGTTAAGACATCGGTGTGTTAAGACATCAGTGTGTTAAGACATCGGTGTGTTAAGACATCGGTGTGTTAAGACATCGGTGTGTTAAGACATCGGTGTGTTAAGACATCGGTGTGTTAAGACATCGGTGTGTTAAGACATCCGTGTGTTAAGACATCAGTGTGTTAAGACATCGGTGTGTTAAGACATCGGTGTGTTAAGACATCGGTGTGTTAAGACATCGGTGTGTTAAGACATCGGTGTGTTCAGACATCAGTGTGTTAAGACATCAGTGTGTTAAGACATCAGTGTGTTAAGACATCAGTGTGTTAAGACATCGGTGTGTTAAGACATCAGTGTGTTAAGACCTACCAGTGGCACCACATGAGTTCCCAGTAACACAAATGATGGAACTGGCGCCATTCACTCTGTGACTCTATAGAATCTTCAAATTTGTTCACAGCCTAGAAAAGTAGTAAAACTCATAGACAAACTAAAATAGTTTGGGAGACACCAAAATGTTGCAGCATTACAAAAGAAGTTTGTTAAAATGTTTTTTTTTTAGAATTTAATAGTACTTCCTCTTAAACTTGATTGTTAATTAAGTTGTACTGCTTTTAAGTAAAAAATTTATAAATACATGTAGAATAATAATTTTGATCCCGCGTTACTAGGCTCAAATTAGAAACAAATATACTAAAAGTAAAATAGTATGACAAAATGGCAAAATATGTTTTTCATTAATCAAACGAAACTCCCATTAAACTTGAACTATACTGCACCACTCATGCATTGTGTAAATATATCCACACCTAGAGTCAGATAAATCCTCTTAAAAACTTACTTCATCAATGTTTCCTTTCACCTCCTCAAGACGACCAGCGAAAAACAAAAACAAGGCTCCCTACAGAAAATGGAAGAAAATAAAAAACATTAACTGAGTAGGCTTACTTTGAAAAATATATTTTTAAAAATTCCATTCAAACTATCCTGAATAATTTTAAGTAATAAAAAACAAATTACATATCAGACAAGAAAGAAAATGAAAAACATAATTATAATATGATTACAATTCCATCCAAACTATCTTGAATACTTTTAAAGAATTAAAAAAAACATGTTACTTAATCAGAAAAAAGAAATCAAAATTATGCCAAAAAAGTAATAACTTTAAAAAAATGAATCTGCTTTACCTGCGGATGAT
This sequence comes from Physella acuta, assembly GCF_028476545.2. Taxonomy (NCBI): domain Eukaryota; kingdom Metazoa; phylum Mollusca; class Gastropoda; family Physidae; genus Physella; species Physella acuta. The sequence continues at coordinate 25,024 of NW_026733821.1, read as the reverse complement.
CTTTTAGGCAAGGTTTAAGTGTCTCAGTTGCCAATTCTATGTCCCCATCTCCCGAACCTAATTGAAAAATTAAACAAACCATTAAAAATAATAATAATATATTTTTTTTTCTTACAACACATATATAAGACATAAAGATCTTACCTAAAATATTTTAACAAACATTAAATTTAATCCATTGTCTAGGTTCTAATCACACTCTGGTAAGATATTATTTTCCTCAAATCACCCAAGGGACATAACTAACAGCACAAAGTTCACCTAAAATGTATGTGATGAGGGAGTGGTAAACGACGAGTATAATGGCACACAGTTTACTCCTCAGCCCAATCCGCAGCTCACACCCTCTCTGGATCTCTGACAACCCAAGTTTCTATCAGATCAAATAGAAAAATAGTTTCGCAGTCAATGTTCTGCTACATGTGATGAAAGCTGTGCAAAAAATTAACTCAAAGAGAAGTGCAGCAGACAAAAAGAAATTACATTTATACATTAAAATAAAACAAATTATAAAAAAAAACACACAATGTGATTCTAAATATATACCTTTTTACCAGAGAAACCAACAAACTCCATGAGCTTCATGATTTTGCTTGGCAACAATGAGACCATCTACAAATGAAAAAAATCGCAGTTAACTTTTGTTATTTAACACAAACAAAAACACCATGTGGAAGAGATAGGAAAATGTAAACATCAGTTATCTAATGCAATGAGACCATCACTAAAAAATTCCCTGATTAGCAAATAAAAAAAACAAGTCAAAGCCCATGAAAATTTAATTATCCATTATATTTATATCTCATCTCATAATTTAGAAATTATAATTTTGTATTAGTAAATTAAACTTCATACATTCTATTCAACAATAATTTTTTTTCTTACCAAATTGAATGTCCCTATACCCATACAGACTCCGCTATCGAAATGAACCTTGTACCTGTCTGTTCCAACTTTTCTATTTCTCAAAATCTTGTGGCACTCCCTGGAATAGTCAACAAGTGTACACAACACAACTGTGATAGAAGATACAACCTAACTAGTCCTAACCAGTATAATGAGAAGTCCACTTACAAAACCTGCTGTCAACTTTTTGGAAATAATGCTGGTTAAAAAAGTGTTACGCCTAATATTCAGTATTTAAGAATTTTTGTTAAAAAAGCTGTATTTTAACAGTAATCTGTTTAGAGTAATAAAAATTAGCAATCCTAAGATCAGCTAACAAGAAAGACGATCTCTGGAAAATTATTTATTTTATTATATATCCTAACTAAGCAGGTTTTGCAAGTGAACTCCTCATAAATAAAAACAAAAAGACCAGAGCATTTACTTGTATATCTTGTAGCTCTCTCTGATTTTGAGGCCACCTTTAATGAAACTGATGAGATTCTCATCTTGTATAAATGTGAGGCAGGCTCGCACCAGCAAACATTCGGCATAACACAATTCAGCATGAATTTCCTCTGCAATAGATCATATTGTTTCAATGAGTGGTTTTAAAAACTTTTCTGTCACATTGCCTCCCTTGATGTGCCCTAAATTCTGGAAACTAGATTGTTGTGTCAGCAAAAGTCATGAATTTGTTTTCACTAAATGTTCACCACGAGGGGAAGAAAATGAAAGAAAGAATATAAAAAAAATGAAAAGTGAATGATTCAGAGTGATACCCTGAGGGAGAGAGAAAATCAAAGGGTATGAATACAAATATTCCAATTTTTAATTTAATTTCTGCTGAATTTCTCTCTTAACTTGAACTATTTTTAGGAACACATTTATAAATTGTTTCCCTTGGCAGTTTCAAATTTATTAATGAGTGTAACTAACACAATTTAATATGAGTTACATTCATGATACATAACTGTTAAACAAATGTTCTCACTCATCATTGTAAATGCAATCTGCCATTTGTAGCAGACAGTGCATCCAGATTACTTCAGGCTCTTTTTAAAGGTCTGCCTGGTGTCTACAAAGCCTAAAGAAACTATTCCTGCTTTATGCCATTATCAAACAAAATTCAAAACTTTCAGTGGCTTTGCTGACTGAAATATTTTCTATTATATTCTTTGCTTCAATGAACAGGTTCAATCAGAAAAGCACTTTAATTACACTATGTATGGTTAAGCAAATTTTTAAAAGCTTCAGTCGAATAACAAAGGTGTAGTAACTATCATGAGATTTTATCATCTTTCAGCATTGATCGTGTATTGTATCCAGAGCTTCCAAATATGACAGTTTTCATACAACAATAGCAAACAATATTTTAGCATAAAGTTCCTCTCTAAGTAACTACTCTATGAGCTTTCCTTTTAAGGATTGTATGACCACTAACATTTTTTACCTATTTGAGTTGAAACTTGACAGGATAAAACCATACAAATCAGCAAAGAAATAAAATCATCCAACAACTGGATTGTGGGTACATCATAAACTTTTCAAATTGAGAATGTAGAGACAAAACATCACTGTTAGGGTGTGAAAATTTACTTATACTCCCAGTTTGAAAACTAGGTATACGGTCACTATATAACATACCCAAGTACTCAGCAGGGCTCAGTATGACATGGACCCCACTGTAAATAAAAAAACAAACAGATTTAGAACTGCCAGGACTATAACATACCTTCAGTATAACCATTGTAATCATTCTTGGAAGCAAACTTGGAGAGGGAACTCATGAATGAAGATTTCTTCCTCACTTGGTTGCATACAATCACAGACTTCTTGATGGCTTCAATAGCCAGTTCAATATCAGCCTGCAAATGTTTGAAAAAAAAAACATACTTCTAATAGATTGAAACAGAATTTTTTTCAACCAGTATTAAGGAAAAAAAAAACAAATAAGCACTAGATATCAGTTTACCTAATAAACAGAAGTGTAAACACTACTCTCCAGTAATACAAAATGTAAAAAAAAAAGTTGCCTTGTCAAATAAACAAATGTGAATGGAGTCGCCTAGCAACTAAAAATGTAAATAAAACAAATTGACGGTACCATGTCAAAGGTCATCACTGCTTGTATATACAAAATGGTCCCATAGCCTAGAGCGTGATACATACTCTTGTCTGCCCTAGAACCAACAAGTAAAAGATGTTATCATTCACATAGTTTAAGCTGAGGAAACACACACTCCCACACCCTTATCCCCATAACTCAGTCCTTTGCTAATCAGACTTTCAAATGCTTTAATACAATTTTTTGCATGGATCACAGTTCAAATTCTCTTGCAGCATAATGGTGACACTAGAAGGAAACACTAGCAGACCCTAATCTATGACCCTATGAGAAACTGACCACACCATCCCCTATGAGAAACTGAGCACACCATCCCCTATAAAAAAACTGAGCATACCATCCCCTATGAAAAACTGAGCACACCATCCCCTATGAGAAACTTACCACACCATCCCCTATGAAAAACTGACCACACCATCCCCTATGAGAAACTGACCATACCATCCCCTATGAAAAAATGACCATACCATCCCCTATGAAAAACTGACCATACCATCCCCTATGAAAAACTGACCATACCATCCCCTATGAAAAACTGACCACACCATCCCTTATGAAAAACTGAGCACACCATCCCCTATGAAAAACTGACCATACCATCCCTTAATCTATGAACCTAAAAGAAACTGACCATGGCTGCATTAGTTCTTGAGCCTGAGCAAACTTGTTGTTGAAGAAAAGGTTCAATGCCAGATCTGATTCTCTGATGCTTGTGTCAAGGTCAAGGTGAGCAGACTTGGAGAACCCTCTGCTTAAAAGAAAAAAGTAACATGTACAATTTGTACAAATTCTATTTGAATTAATGCTAATTAAGTTGCTCAAAGTAAACAACTACCCACTATTCAATACAAATATATGTATAACAATAGTTGTTAGAAACAAGACTTAATAATGTTGACATGGTGTAGCTGTTTCTTTTATTCCTAGGGAATTGAAGGCTGACAAAGTTACCTTGGCTGGGGCAAGGAATCCAGTGCATCCACAAAGTCCTGTTGGTAAAAAATCTCTCGTTAGGAAAGTTAACTTAGGTCACAGCAGTAAAATAAGAGCAACATCTCAAAAACCCTATCAAACAAAACACCATCTAGAGAAATGGCTCAGCTACCAGACAAGATGGTATGGTCATTTGGTAGAGCAAATGCTCAATGGCTTAACTTTCATGAGCTCAGAACCAGGTACATGGCAGAATTTTAACTGGGACTTTAGTAAGATGTAGCCCAGTCCAACCCAGGAAAAGTTTGGCAGGGAGAGTGGTAGTGGGTGGTGGTTGGGGGTGGGGATTGGTAAATGTTACTGGGTATTGTGTTACTACAAAACTACTTGACAATGACACTTCAAGCAGTTTTGAGCTACAGCCAAAAATACTTGCTCTATGAAAATGACGTTTTGTATTTAAGCTATGTCTAATTAATCACCGATTTGTATATACATTTATGGGTGGGGGATGGCGGGAGTTTAAAAAAAAAGGAAGCTGATAACTGTTATGCTTGGTACTATATATTATTATAATGCTTGATTGTAAATATGGAATTTCTTAGAATCACATTTAGGATAGCTGTAGCAGTAAAATTATCATTACTTAGGGACCAAGTGTACAATTTCTAAACTGCTTTAGAACTGACTGAAAAAAAAAACAGCCAAGCGACAAGTGGCTCCAACTGTTGTTGAAGGTTATATTTTAGAAGGATGAAAAATAAAGTGACAGGTAGTAGTACATCAGGCTAATGTAGGCACTGTTTGTTAAAATAACTGTGGCTTGTATTTTATAAGAAAAGATTATTTATAGCCTAAACATACACTTTGATCAATATTTTATCAAAGCAAAATAAAAAAATAGGCGAAGTAAATTAACTGCATTCAAATTTCCAATTTATTAAAAAAAAATCATATAGAAGAAGCCACTTGAGAAAAAGAATTAAAAATTAATTTTGATTGACCCAGCTCACAAATACAACTGCGTGACAGTTGTATAAGATTTGAACAAAAAATCAAGATAAAATGTCTCTTTTCTTTTAAGCTTCAATTGGACAAACAATGTTTCTTCTTTTAGAGCTCAAGTATTGTCAAGTTTTAGTTTTAGGGCTCAAGTAGTGTCAAGTATTAGGGATTAGTTAGTGTCAAGTATTGCTATAAGTGATACTGACTATAAGTATCAAAACACAGTTGTTTCTCTATTTTGTGCTTAAAAGAAAAGTATAAATACATTTATACTACAGCACCAACAGATGGGCATTCACTGACACCAGCACAAGAAATAAAAAAAAAACACCTGATTGTTAAAGTAAAATCATATGTTGATACAACTATTCAAACCTTTACTTGCACCAACACTACCAAACAAAACAAGTTTTTAAGCATGCAGTCATAAAAAAATCATATTTAATTTAAAACCTTCAATGACAGGCATATGGAAATGCATTGTTATACATACCCTTTGTCGAAACGAACTGGCCTAAACAATAAGTTTTATACAATATAAAAAAAATTATTTATAAAAAAACTAAAATAAGAATAAATTAACATTTAGGCCCTAGATGATCTAAATAATAATAATAGTGACACAGTGTGATAATTGCTAACACAGATGTCTCGAGTGTAAGTTTGTTTCCCAAGCGTAGTCTGTAGAATGTTAAGTCCACCCAGCTATAATGGGTATCTGACTTAGTGAAAGTAAACTGAGTTGGGATTTGTGCTGACCACATTATCCCTACACATGTAGAGCAACAAATTAGCAGAACTCTACCTCACCTGCCCTGTGGATTATAGAGGTTGAAAAAGAGGGAGCTGGGGATGGCAATTAAACTTTTGATTTCTCTACATTTAAAGTAGTATTTAATTCACTAGCTTATTGGCTTCAGTATCTGTAAAAAAAACTTTCAGACATCGCCACATTTTACCAAATATTAACCCACCAATTAATATGCAGTAAACTGACTGCAAGAAAAAAATTATCATAAGACTAATGACTAAATGACTATTGGTTTTCTGCACCTTTATCACATTATGATTATACTCATATACTGATTTATATATAGATCTACTCACTACTCTGCTTCACCATTTTGCATCTTTCTTACATTTTTAATTAACCAATATGAATTATTCAGAATTAAGAATGATGAAGTATTTGTTCCTGGAGGTATTGCTTCGGATTTTAAAATTAAAAATATTTTACATTACACCCCATTAATATTAAGACTTGAGAGACAATTCAAGGACGCCTCCATTGATTAATGATTAATGTCTTACTTAATTTAATGAATGATTTCTGTTTTTAGTATTTTAATTTTCTTTTAACATTTCAGTGGACAGAACAGAAGTGAAGAAGTGCTGAAGTAGCCTAGACCAGCAGCAGAGTAAAAAGACGACTGTTTACACAAACTCTAACAATTTAAAATCGTCAACTGCTTACTCAAAAGTTAAACTATGGTATTTTAAAAATAAATAACAAAGGTAATAGTTAATTAAAGATTTCGGTTGAAGATCTACATACTTCATTTTCTCGGTCTTGGGATGCACTTGATCTGTCTTGGGCAGCCATTTTGGTTGCCATAAAACCTCCTCACAGTCTTTCAGTACAAAAAAAACTATTTTATTTTAAGAAAACAAAAAAACTTTATTATTAGTAAAAATATATCTAGGCCAAAGTAAATTTTTAAAAATAAATTAAAAATTCGATAATAAAAACAATTTTATTTTAATTAGAATTTAAGTCCATTTAAACATTTTATAAAAATTAAATAGCTCTAGATGTCTAAAATCAGATTCTGTTCGCGTTGACCTAGATTTTACCCTGTAAAATTTTATACACTAAATTTTGTAAACAAATCAAATAAGAAGAAACGTGGTTTCACAATTCTATCGCCAGACTAGATTAGATCTATCTATTATAGATAGAGTATTATAATATAATGTATTATTTATAATAATTAATTATAGGCCTAGGCCTATTAATTATATATATTATTTGGTGAGGGGGGGGGGGGGAATAACCAACTAACTGGTAATCTATCGTTTTAGGAAATTTAGGTAGAATCTACGTAAAATCGCCCGCGACTAGTAATGTGAAAAACAGGTGACTCCTTAAATTTTAATAATTATTTTACATTTTCAGGAGGATTTCGGATTTATGTTTTGAAAAATAAAAAAATGTTTCCTTGTTTCATTTATGTACCTGTTATTAAACAATGGAATTAAAACTTTTCAGTAAATGTAATAAATGAAGACTAGTGATGTTTCCAACAGATGCAACCATGCTCCTTTACTATAGCTGCACTATTATAGTCTATACTAGTCTATAGCAGCTATCTTGTTTATTTTTTTAATTGTAAACTTATAGTGCAAGCTGTTTAAAGTTAATTTCTTGCCTATATTGATATATGTAGTATGTAGCCATTGATTTAGGTTTATTATTCATTTATCTATAATATTTGACACAAAAAAATATCACAATATACTTCTATTAAAGCCTTGACAATGAGGTAACTTTTTCGTACATTACTAGCCGCGGGCGATTTTACGTACCTAAAACGATAGATTACCAACTAACCTCCTTAACTAACTAAAGTAAGAGTGAACATAACGTCAGTTTTTAGATGACTGTTCTGAGTGTTCTAAACATACATATTACATATACAATTATACATATATATACTGATTCAGAAATAGATTTAAATAAGTAACAGTGGTATTATTAATATTATGACAGTAAATTTTTTTTTACAGAGGGGTCCCCCCTTGCCTACGCCACTGATAATATTAATAAAAAAATAAAATAGAATATTCAATATAGATAGACTAGAGCGATCTCTGATTTAGACATTAGACTCATTAGTTATTTATTTTTGTGTCTTCCAGATTCTCCATATGAATATGGTGATGATTGAAATTGATGATGAATCATAAGTTCAGTTAGAGTAGTTAGATAAAGTTTCAACAATCAGCATGAATAGAAAGAAATCCCTAATCACTGAGGAAAATAGCTCAGCAGAATTGGCAGCTTCATCACCTAAAGCGAAAGTTGCTAAATTAGATGAAATAGAAAATGTTTGTCACCAGGACGTCGAAGAGAGTAATAAATCTACAAACAACTGTAATGGAAATGAGACCCATTCAAAGTCGGAATCAGTTACCACAATTTTTGCTGGCGCTAAACCAGAATTAAATAGTAAAATATTCTGTGAAAAACAGGAACAACAACTGTGTAGTAACTTTATGCTGAAATCTGATTATGGTAGGTACACAAGACTTAGTGAAGTTTACTGACTGTCAGTTTCATAACTTTTTACCAAAAAACTAAACTTGAGATTACAATACAATACTAGATCTACTAAATAAATAGGCCCTACACATATTTTGAGAATATTATTGAGTATTTTCAGATATTGGTAGTAATACCAAGTAATCCAAAATAAATACTATTAAGTGGGGGCCTATGTAAATGTATTTTTATCATGGTGACTGGATATTATAGACAACAGTCTAATTGTAATTGTAATAGCCAAGTAATTCATAATCAGAGTGAAATTTCCAGCATCAACCGTCCATTGAAGATATTGCAAATACATTTCTGATTTAAAAAAAATTCTTTTCTACATCTAGCTTATCAGCTTTATCATTAGGCCTATAGGCCCTGCTAATGTTTTAAACATGAAAAAAAAAGGAATAAAATAAATCAGTAGGCCTATTTCTATAAATAAAGAAGGGCAAGTTATAACAAAAGGCCTATTCAGAATGATGACTAGTTTTTTTGACAGTGTCAGGGTTAGAGTAAGAGTAAGGACCAGAATTAGCTAATGATATGATAGCAAATACAAAAAAAATAAGCTTTGAAAAGACCCTAGCAGAGATAATATTAGACGTACTAATAATTCATCCTTAATCTCCATATTACTTTTTTCTTCAGGTGTAAATGATGTGATGTTGAACTTCTCCCCATTTTGCCATTGTGAATTGAAAAATTTCATATCCAATACTGAGTTTGTTAAAACTTTAGAATCTTTTCTACTGGGGCTTCAGCTTAGGAACAAGAATAATGATTTGTACAAGTTTTCCCTGGTAATTAGTCTTAAGTGTTAGTGGTAGCTTTACTAAATGTGTGGTTTGTTTTAGTCAGAAACTTTAGTCTGCTTATAGTGGACCTATATATAATATAGCATACTTTCAGATATTTAAAACTGATGTTTATTTTTTTTTTAGCTTTTTTATTTTCACCTACATTTTTCTTTTCAGAGTGTTGATCTTATATCGGATGAGTCTCCAGTTATTTCTGATTTTAGAAGGTATTCAATTTCAAGCTTTGTGTTTCTTTTATATTTTATCTTCATTAATTACATTTAAAAAGTTATTTTTATTCCACATTGTATCTAAATTAAAAAATCACATGGCAGTATATAATGTTTATTATGCTTACTGAGGATACTGTTTATAACTTAAATTGAATTCAATTTATTGTTTAACTTTATCCAAATTTATTTTTCATTTATATTATAAAAAAAAAACAGCAATATGCATTTTTGTTTTGTTTTCAGGATTCTTTGTGAGGAAGTAAAAAGCTTTATTTCTAAGGTTACACAAATAAAGCTGAATGCTAAAGTGGATCTTTTTTGTTCAAAATATAAATACACAGGTAAATGAGATTTATTAAGTATATTTAAAAAAACTAATTTCTTAGGAGAAAATAGGTGTAAAAGGGTCAAGTATTCTTTAAAAGTTAATTTACGTAAAATTTTTATTTGCTATACTTTTGTTCAGTTGTGTGGAAATTTTAAAATAAGTGTGCTTTTCAATGTTCTTTTGGAGCCAATATATTTTGGTGATGGGATAAATCCTGGACATTTTCTTAAGGGTTTTAAAAATTGAATTGAGGTTAATGTGTTAACATATATGAAACAAATTTTAGTTATTCATATATTTTAACTCACTATTCCAACTTTTTTTTGTGAACTCTAAACTTACTTCAGCAAATCACTTAGCAATAAATGAATTCTTTCAGAAAGAAATATGCACTTTGAAAACTTTTAAAAGTTTAGAAAAAGATTCATTTCCAGCCTTTTAAAAAATCATATTTTTGTCTTCTGTGAGAACATTCCCATTAAATATAGATATTCTCATCGTAATTGCGTCACTTCCCAAAGAACTATTTTTTCGTAGCTTTGAAGTTCAGGTTAGATGTTATTGATTTATCACCAGATGTTTTGCTATGCCATGATGATGAACTAGAGAAGCGCAGAATTGCCTTCATTTATTACCTGGTACCAGAGAACTGGTCAGCCGCAGATGGTGGCACATTGGACCTTTTTGATACAGATGGTGAGTACAATACACTTGTTTGTCGCTCACATTTATGTCACATTGGTACTTATTTACATCAGTCGTCTTCATTCTGTGATTGTCTGTTTGTGATCTAATTGAGAAACTGGCAGTTGTAGTTTGTTGGTTATAAATGCTGTCATGATTTTAAGAAACGGGTACAATTTTATAAGCTAAGATGTATATTGTTGAATTAGTTTATATTCATTTAAGAATTTCTGTAATTTTTTTAATGTATCATTGACTTTAATTTTTGTTAGCTTTGAGTTTATTTTAAATCACAGATAATGGACAGCCAAGTTGTGTTGTTAAGTCTGTTGTCCCAACAAGAAATAGCTTTTTGTTCTTTGAAGTTTCTACAAAATCCTTCCATCAGGTGAATTTATAAAAAAAAATTTATTTACTTTTCTTGATTTTTTTTGTTTTGTTTCAGATTAAATTTAAAAGTGGATTCATGTTTTTAAGGCAGCATTAACTTTTCTCAGTTTTCAAATACTTTTCCATCTGTTTGTTGTTTTAGGTAGCTGAGGTTCTATCCCAGGATAAGACAAGACTTTCAATCAGTGGCTGGTTTCACGGCACACCTGTCACCCGACCACCTGTCTATGTGGAGCCCTTGCCACCTGCTTTACCTTATGGCAGCATTGATGTTAGTTGCTTCATAGGAAAGCAAATTAATATGTATCACATAAAAAATTGCCAGCTTGCATTTAATTCTATAATTAAACTGTAAAAAAAAATGTGTTACCATATAGTAATATTTATTAATCCAACATTTAAGCTAGTAGTATTATTACCAGTATCTAGTAAATTAAATTAAATTTAAAAAATCTATTTCTATGTTGGAAATACAAGCAGATTCCTACAAGGATTTGTAATGATGAGTCCACTCAGTGTTTAAATTTTTATTCTCCCCAAACCAAACCTATAAGTAAAAAAATATTTCATAAAAATAATAATTAATAACAAGCTTTTATGTTATAATGTTATAAAAAGTAGAAAATAAATGATTTTCTTTAAATATATAATAATACATCACTATTTAAATTACTATAAAGAAAAGCTGATACCAAACCTGTAAGTTGAAAACTGATCTCCCCTGCACTGATACCAAACCTATCAGTCTGAAATGACATCACCGGTGCTAATATCATAACTATAAATCTGAAACTTATCTCCCCTGTGCTAATACCAAACCTTTATGTCTGACACATACTTACCTAAGTTAATTGTAATTAAAATACCTGCTCATCTTTTGCAGTTAAAATTTTTTTTACATTCTAGACCATTATTCTTGTTTGTTTTAAAATGTTTAAGTATGTTAAAATAAGAGCTCTCTATTACAGGAGGACATATTCTATTCCTGGTTGAATCCTATCTACCTTGACATTGAAGTACAGGCAGATATAAGGACAAAATTTGAAGCAGAGTCTGAAATTGAATTAACAGATTTTTTGCAGGTTTGTGTTTTAGGTTTTAAGGAACTTGGACTGAAATATTCTAATTTGTTGTAAATAGCAAGTATGGTAAAGTTTTTTTAATGTATGATTAAAGAGCAATTTAGTTTAACAATAAAATACATGAGTGGGATGGTGTGGTCAAATGGTAGAGCTTACACTTCCTAACTCAAAATCATGAGTTCGGATTCCTGGCTTGAGTTTGTAGAACGTCCCTGAGTACACCCAGATCTGATAGGTACATGACTCACATTTTGGCAAACAGGGGCTGCTGATCACAGTGCTGATCATACTATCCCCTTGTATGCCTAGTCCATTGAAACAGATGAGCTCTACTTCATCTGCCCCATGTGTTTTGGGCACTACCATGAAAAGACAATGATGAATAAAATACAAAAATAAAAAAATAAAAAACTTTGTCTAAGCTCTGATGCTATTGTGTCAGAGAAATAAAAAAAAATTTAAAACCTATTTTTGGTATAATTTGGATTTTGCTTATGACATTTGCATACCACCATTAAACGTTATCTGCATTTGTTACTTTAGGAAGAGAAGTATGAATCTTTAATGAGTGCCATTCAAGATGCTAACATTGAGTGGTCACTACTGGGTCCAGCTAATAAAAGGTAGACAACTTGTATAAAAATTTGATTACTAACTTAGATAACTTTTGTAAATTTTTTGCTATTTTGTTTTTTAGTTTTTTTTTAAAAAATATTTATAATTGTGCATGTTACCTATATGACATGAATAGGAGGTCATTTTAAAAGTAATACACTTGATTAATTATAAATTTATTTTTGTACCCATTTTTTAAAATCTTGAGGCACGTTCAGTTTTTAAGTTTTGCAATTGCTTCTTGTGGCGTAGAAAATACTACCTGGCAGATAAGGAAAAGCTTCCATCAGTGGTGGCTGAATTCCTCACCTTTTGTCATTCTGATGCAGCCTTCCTCCTGCTGTCTAACCTGACTGGCTTAAAGCTGCACCCCCTCGCTCCTGTGTCAGATGATGAAGATGACACTAACGCTGCAGGGTCATCTGCAGGGTCATCATCCAGTGGAGCAGGTGAGTTTCTCTATTTTAATCTAATAGTTCCCTTACAGTATAATAATAACACCATACAACAGGGAAAAAAACTTTCAATTATGATTGATGGTTTTGTAGCATTGTGGTTCATTTTTAGTTAAGGTGGAGTTTTAACAGATCTACATTCTACTCTGTAACTAATGATGTATTGTTATCAGATTAGATTATTTCCCCTTACCTTGTTAAAAACTAGAATTATAAAGATGTTCTTTGTGAAAACCTCAGATAATGCTGCACATAAGGCTTGACCTCATTGCCAGTCATATTTATAGACAAATTAGTAAACAGCTCAATTTAAGCTTAGTTTTTGATAATAAAACATGTAAATGCAAAAAAAAAAAAGAATTTAAAAACTAAAATTTCAAACAAAAAAGAAAAAGCACTAATAAGTTCATTTTTATAGGTTTTTGTTTGGGTTTTAAAATCATGTTAAACATCTTAGAGATGCTTTATTTTTCTACACTTTTTATTACATTAAATTTTAAGTGACTTGTTCTTTCTAGCTAATAAAATACATTTTTTTTTGTTTCAGCCAGCAACCCCAAATGTCGGAGTGAGGTCCGCAGGTGGGAACATGGATGCTACACACTGGCACATGACACGGATGTGGATAACCTGGATTTTGCCTTAGACTTGATGTTGTATGTTGGCTGTGATAAAGGTGGTTCTTATGTCTCACAGTACCTTGTTTTGTTTGGGTAGTAATAGGTATAATATCTGTGGGCATCTGTGATGGAGGCATTAGTTATATGTGTATTAGTTATATGTGTGCAGTCTATGGGTAGTGTGATGGAGGCATTAGTAGAATGTACCCTATATGTGTGGATTGTGATTGAGGCATTAGTTATTTGTGTGCAGTCTATGGGTAGTGTGATGGAGGCATTACTGACATTAGTAACATGTGCTATTGTTGTGCAGTGTAATGGGGGCATCAATATTATGTTGGCTGTAATTAAAAGGGAGTCTCTTGTCACAGTGCCTTGTTTTATTTGAGGTAATTTGCCATTTTGTGGGCACTGATGGAGCCATTAGTTATATGTGTGCTATCTGTGGAGTCTCATGTGATGGGTTCATTAATGCAACAACTATTTGGGGATTGAGATGACTTTTTCATGCTCTGTTTCATTTTATGAGACAAATCAGCTTTTAGATACACAGAATAAAATTTTTGTGTAAAAAAAACTTTTTTTTTTTACATTAGTTTTAGTTAACTTTTCTGTAATGTAAACATTTAACTTTTTAAAGCATAGTAAATAATGGATTATCAATGTTTGAGTTATTATTAAAAAAAGTTTTTTTCTGTTCTGTACATCTAGACTGGCTGTTTGAAAACGGTGGCTACACATCGTACATAGCTAAAGGGGAGGATGAGGAGGTGAGTTTAACCAGTCTTTGTTGTGGTACAGTCTCTAGCTATGACTGGCAGTAAGTTAAGCTACTTCATTTCAACCTTGGCGGGCCATGGGGAATATGTAGTAGATTCCACCTGTTTCTGTAACCTTGGCATAGGAATGCTCAATGCCCAGTTGTCTTTACATATGTCAGATATCCAGCAGAGCTAGGTGGACAATGGGTTGTCCAAAAAATTCAAGCATGGGATTTGAACTCACGACTTTCAGGTTAGCATTCATGCGCTCTACCATCTGACTATGCTGCCCCATGACTACCTGTATACAATGTGAAAAAAAAGTTAAATATTTTCAAAACCTGGTGATTTGTTGTGCTGACACTGAAAGAGTAAGGTGTTTCAGTTTTTCATGAATATACAAAGGATATATAGCCAGAATGAAGTCTAGATTCTAGCCATCTCTAACCAATTTAAGTTAGCTACACATAAGAGCTGGGTGGGCTCATGGGCACCTTAAAGCAAAATCTAGACTTAACAGTTATTTGAAACCTCTTTTTCTCTAGCCTAATACAGCATTGATTCATCTGGTTCAGTAGTGTTTGGTATGATACTATATCCTCCAGTTTTCCCAGTTTGACCTGGGGGGGGAGTAATTAACAAGGGATGCAATCCTGCTCCTCGTTATATATGCTGTAGTGTAACCTCATTCAGTGGTGTTTTTATGTAGTGCCATAGATGAAGTTATTTCTTGTTATGAATTGTGATAATTATCTTGTTTTTTTTTGTGTCCAGCTTTTGTCCGTGTGTCCATCAAGAAATTCACTAGCCCTCGTGTACAGGGACAAGCACACGATGAAGTTTGTCAAGCACATGAACCACAGGGTCACCCAGAGGTCACCATCAGTTTTTTATGAAATTAATGCAGTTTATTATGAATAATGAATGTTCTTTATTTTTAATGGAGGGGGGTGAAGTTAATCTAATGTAAAATTCTTTTATTAGCTGGAGTACAAATTTTATTGGTTTATTACCGGATCTTCTGCCTAAATTTGCATGTAAATTAACAACCAATCAGAATTATACATTCAGCACAAAGTAATGATAATGCAAATGGGATTATAGATACACGGTAGTTCAGCTATGAGGCAGTGTAGTATTAGTAATGTTATACTTGGGCGTTTCATAGTATTTATACCTCATTATGGTTCAAGAAGATTTAAACAAATGAAAGCATCACATATTTACCTTTGATTTAATGCCATGTTCAATTATATGAGTAAATAGACTAGACAATGTTGAAATTGTTTTTTTAATTAAATGATAACCATGCAAAAACTTTGCCTTTGTTATGCTTAGTTCACTTTTTCCTACTGTTGTTGATAAGAGCTCAGACATAGCTGACCAGTGAGTGAGTGGGTCAAAGGTTAATTACTAAGGCAATAAGAGTCATAAGGCTGATGAGCTTAGTAGAAAATGATAAGCTCAGGAAAAAAACAAAGATTTTAAATTGATCAGGATTGAGTGAGCAATGTCACTTGGCATAAGCCTTTAACTGGAATTTCCCTTTGATTATTAGGTTTATTTACATATACTGGATATTGTAGTGACTAAATAATCTAGTCACTATGATACTCTATAGATACAATGTGACATTAATGTCTGAATGTACTGTCTGGTGAAGATGACCTCCCTTATCCAAGCTGTACAGGAAAAAAACAATTAGTTATCAAGTGATAAACTTTTGAATAATACCGCCCCACAAGAATTCTTTCTGGAGACCTGGCGGCCCAGTTCACTGACACCTTTTTATTAGTTAATATAATTAATAGCCACTGTTGATTTGAAGGCTGTTCTACTAATTAATACTTGTAGTTTCCAAGCACATCTTGGGGGGGGGGGGTATGTATATACTTTCATCATCACTTCCCGTCACCCCAGCTAGGGTATGAGCAGCTAGCCAAAGATCTCCAGACTCCTCTGTCTTGTTCCCCTTCTTTCAGGTTGCCGTTTCTGTAATGAGCTTAGTTTTACAGGACCGGGTTGTTAGCCTAGAGCCCAATCATCTAGGATCCCCTCTCTTCTGGCAAGTTTCTACTCATTACATATAAGGCAAAAGTACATAATTTTGGTCTACCCCAGAGTGTTTCATTTCCCCTGTTACCTACCATTACGTAGGACTATATACTTCAACTGATGAAGTGACCTAGTGGTAGAGAGCTAGACTGCTAACCCATAAGTCTCGAGTTCAAATCCTGGTTCAAGTCAGTAGACCGTCCCTGAGTCCACCCAGCTGGGTACCTAACTCACGTTAGGGTAAGTAAAGGCGGCTGAGCATAGTGCTGACCAAACTATCTCTTCATATGCCTGTGTCACAGAAACAAATAACTCTACTTCACTTGCCTCATAGAACGTTAGGGGAACTTTCCTTACATACTTCAACTACTTTTACTGGAAGTTTTGTGCAAGACAAGGCGTAAAGCTGACCCATGTAATAAAAATTAACAATTACTGTCTGAGATACATGTCTAGACTAGAAAATATAGATCTATAGCTCCAACTTCAAAAGCTTTGTGCACACAACAAACTTAAATACAAATAAATCAATGATGCAACATATTTTATTGAACCAAAACTATCAAACACAACATCTCTAGCTATATCCTCAATATGGATCCCTGTTTCTCTTCTTCAACTCTTTCTGTGTTGATATTCTCCAAGCTATGTAATTCTTTTCTATTAATTTTCAAAAAAGTATTAATAAAACAATTGATAAAAAGCGTTCTAATAAAATCGCTATTTATAGATGTAAAAAAGAAGAAAATAAATTATTTTCTTTAAATATATAATAATTCACCACTTTTTAAATCACTATAAAGGAAAAAGTGTTGCATACTAAACTTTGGTAAAGGTACTAAAATATTTTATACTACTTTGACTCCGCTGATCCTATATAAAGTAAATTAAACATTTACTGTGTAAAAGTATCTGGCAACTGTTAATTGAATGGGCCTCAAGTAAATGTACTTTTTGTTCGGGTATTCCCATTAATTTTTAAATCATGCCATTTGGGACAGCGGAAAAATGTGTCTATAATTTTTTTAAAAACTTTTTTTTCCTAAATAAAGCCATTTAAAAAATTGAATATAGATATTTTGACACTCAAGTGCAATAAATTTCTCGTTTTTCAACAAAGATTTACATTAACGTAGCCTTACCAAAGCTAACTATTTGGTTAAGCAGTAAGTAGAATTTTCAGATCTAGGTCATACCAGGTGTGTCAACATGGTTAGTGTCAACATTAGCCTAAGTGTTTTTTAAACGGCGTCCAATTCTGTTTCACACACTTGTCAGTAAGATTGATACATCTAGAAGCATTTAATTAATAGCATTAAATATTAGTATCAACAGGCCTACCTTCTTTACAAAAATTAATTCTGCTTTAAGAACGTTTGCTTTACAAATAAATAGTAAATAGGCCTTGCCTTATAACATTGAAGTTTGAAGTAAAAAGTTTACATACATTACAACCTAGGCGTGTTAGTAGTAGAATCTAGTAGTAGTACTAGTAGTAATATTGTAATTTATTGTATTGTAGGTACGAAGTTGAGCCTAGAGTAAGAAATTCTGAAATTAGGATTAAGACCAGGGTTGGTCTTTGGGTAGTGTTGACTCAAAATTAAACTACTTAAATTAGAGTTTCTTTGAGGTATCTGCAGGGGGTGGGGGAGACCAAATATAATTTATACTTAAAATATATATATATATTTTTTTATTATATATATTAGATCTATACTATAACCATCAGTGTCTTCTCCCTGGAAATTATAATTTGCCCCTCCCTCTCCTCCCCCTACCCCCGGGAAGTTTCAAGTACCCTCCAGAGAAAAATGTGTGAAAGAATTCCTAACTTTAATAGTTGCAAGTAATGTCAACTGTAAAAAAGCAAAGAGGTGTAGCTTTGTTGATAGCTAGCTTAAGCTAGTCTCATGCAACTATATGGTAAAGTACTAATCTCACAACATTGAGTTCAACTGGATTGATATAAAACACAACTTGAGTCCACCCAGCTCTGATTGGTACCTTACTCACATTGGGGAAAGTAAAGTTGGTGAGGCATAGTACTTACCACACCATCCTTTCATATGCAGAGGTCAAGAAACATGAACTCCACCTGCACAATAAATCGTTAGCTCATAAGAGGAACTTGAAAGTGATAAAAAAAAATAAACACTCATTATATTTGTGCAACTACATGTCTGCCGTTACTTGTCCAGCTGAATAATTTCTTTCTCTTGTTCTGCCCACAGAACAAGACCCAGCAGTAAAAAAAATGACCTGACCCTCTCAACAAACACCTCAGCATGAACCTACTCCGGGCATGGAACACGTATGTCCCAACACACATACGCAGGAATGAGTTCATCCCCGTCATTTTATTTGTCTTGGCTATTCTGACTTTTGTGTGGCTGGGGCATATGTACCGCTACAACTGGAGACCCAACACCTTTTGTGAATCGGAGATCAACTACAGATTGTTGACACTCAACAAGTCACGCATCCACATGCTGCCTCCTACAGCCCCGCGTGTGGCCACAGGTGAAGTACTCCACGCGGCTGATGACATTTATAATAATGAATGTGTCGAGGTATTTGGACCACAAAAGAACGGACCTTTACTGATCTGCATTCATGACCCAAGAAGAGATCTTATGGTGTCTGCTCATTTAAAGGTATGCCAGATTTTTATGCTGGCCAAACAGGCATGTGCTAATTTTATTCTTTGTTCTTAAATGCCTCTAGATTTCAATATCTTTTATTTTAATATTTTTAAAGTAGGTATATCTGATAAACATGGACTGGAATTTAAGACCCAGGACCAAAGAGATGGGGCTTCCATTTTTTAGTAAATTATCTTAGCAGTTTTTGAAATTTGAAATCTTTGTCAGTATGGCATGCAAGTGATACAAATTTTATGGTAGTTTAAAAAACATATTTGTCTCTTTTGGAACTGCCATTAAAACAGTTAAAGAAGAGTTAACAGAAATGGACTGTGTGTGTGCCTAACAGGAAAATCTCAATTCTGGTAACCATGTGTCTAAACAACTGGTGGACATCAGCTGACTTTGCTTGGTAAAGAATAGCCTGCTGGGCATAGTGATGATCACACAATCTCTTCATTCAGTGATGTTGCTAGATACAGATGAACATACATCATCTGCAACTACTTTAAACAATTTAAACCATTTAAACAATTTATATGTTAACATATACATAATTAAGGGACGGAGTGGTCTAGCGGTAGAGAGCTGGGCTGCTAACCCGTAAGTCAAGTTCAAATCTGGGTTCAAGTCAGTAGGCTGCCCCTGAGTCCACCCAACTCTGATGGGTACCTAACTCACATTAGGGAGAGTAAAGGCTGCTGGGCATAGTGCTGACCACACTATCTCTTCATATGCAGAGGTCACAGAAACAAGTGAACTCCACTTGCCCTATAGACAGTCAGATTTGAAAGGGAACTTTACTTACTACTTTATATACATAATTATATACCAAGGACACATGGGGCAGATGAAGTTGAGTTCATCCGCTTCAGAGACCTTGGCCTTTAAAGGAAGAGTGTTTCCCCAACGTAAGTTAGGTACTTAGCTGTTGGACTCAGGGACTTTCCACTGATTTGAACCCGGATTCCAACTCGAGACTCACGGGTTATCAGTCTAGCTCTCTACCACTAGGCCATGCCATCCCATATATACATAATTACTAACAAGATTATTTTTTTTGTCGTAATGTTTACCAGGAGGAAGGGGCTTGGGAGCCAGAAAACATAGAAGCCCTGTACCAAGCCCACCAGATGTTTCCCCAGATGGTGTTGGTAGATCTAGGCTGCAATGTTGGTGTCTTCACACTACCAGCAGCCCAAATGGGGATGGAGGTAAGCACCATTTTTAATTGTTCCTATGGGGATGGAGGTAAACACCATTTTCAATTGTTCCTATGGGGATGGAGGTAAACACCATTTTTAATTGTGTTCCTATGGGCATGGAGGTAAACACCATTTTTAATTGTGTTCCTATGGGCATGGAGGTAAACGCCATTGTTAATTGAGTTCCTATGGGGATAGAGGTAAACACAATTTTTATTTAACTATTTATTTGAATCAGTACTATTAGTTTAAATTTGATGTATTGTAACTGTTACTAGTGTATAAACATTTTGACATAGTTTTTGCATTTGCCCTTAGCCCAGAGCTTTACTTACTTGGACTTGGTATATTTTGTAATGAACTCATTCCTTTTTCCTTGCTTTGACTATTCACACATTAAAAGTGTCTATTACCAGAAGTAATGTTTTTGGAGGTAAACATGGCAGTTAAATTTCCCTCACAGCATCTGGCTTATTTTTCAATAGCTTTGCAGCCAGATGACAATATTTATAGTTCATTATAATGTAAAGTGAATAAACCAAGATTCACTTAAAATAAACAAAAAATATTTAAAAAAACTGATACAAGTAGAAATAAAAACAATTTTGTTTTCTGTTTTTAAATAATTTTATGCCAAATTGAAAGTCAATTATTATGTTTTTTTTGACAATAACTTTATATTTTCTCACTTTTCTCTAATTTAAGAGGATAATTTAACTGCATCTCAATAATAAAAAAAAAATAGTTTTAATGAAGACCTCTAATTAAAACATTTGATCAATTAACAAAAAATGTATTTTATTGTCCTATAAATTATACTAATATTAAATTAACAGTTTAATTTTCTCTAACACCTCCACCAGGTGATTGGCGTAGACTCTATGATGTTAAGTCTAAAACTCCTCCAGAGGTCGCTGTTTATAAACGGACTCTCCTGCCGTGTGACACTCATCAACAATGCGCTGTACAGCAAGCGGGTCCCGATGCGGGTCGCAGTTGACCCGAGCAATGTCGGTGGCTCGACTGTCATGGAGATCCTTGAGAATCGTAAAGATCAGATTAAGCCCAGGTGTGTTGAGTCATATTTGCCAGATCAATATGCGTTGTATAGATCCAAATAGTGGCATAGTAATGGTGGGTTATATTTCCTAAGTTAAAAAAAAAATAAGACGTTGATGTGATGGTACTAGATAAGATAGGCAAAATCTAGGTTCCACTCCAGATACAGATCTAGCTGAATGCCTACACATTGATCTACTGACAATGTAGGCTTTCACAGAAAGTCTCAAATTACTTAATGGTTAAGGCTGCATTTTGTTGGAAGCTTTCTGGTGGTGTTCAATTAATTAATTTTGTCCTCAAGTGTAGCTATCATGTTTGGCAATAGTTATATATTATTTTCACCTTTTTACTTTCTTTTTCTCACTAATCGTTCTGCATAAAGGGTTAATGTGTTAAGTTAATGAAGGACTTGGTTTGTTAAAAGGTTAATGAAAGGTTAATGAATGTTGTTGATGAAGACCTAAGTTTGATAAATAGTTTATATGTTTGAAATATCTTATAATTGTATTGCTTAAATTGAACTACCAAATTAAACTAAGTCTTCACTCTCACACAATATACAGCATGTTTTTACAACAAAGCTGCACATTGACAATTGTAAAGATTATGTAATTATTTCACAGCCAAATTGTTGATGCTATATGCCTGGATGATCTATTGCCTTTTGTGCAAGGGAAGGATATTTTTCTAAAAATAGATCTGGAAGGGAAAGAAGAAGCTGTACTAAAGTGTGCCCATGAGTTTTTCAAAAATGTGAACATAAAGGTAAGAAACAAAACCTTTTGAAATTGTGTATTCAGTTTATGAATTTGAATGCAGTGCTAAGAAAGAGAGAAAAATATTTGAAACTAGCTGGTATGATTTTTAAAAATAGTTATTTACAACACTCAAGGAATCCGGCGTGGTCGGATGGTAAAGTTAATGGTTATTCAACCGAAAAGTCTAGAGTTCAAAAACCCGAGCAGATGAGGCTTGATAGTTAGGGACAGCAACCCATCTAGGAGAGACAACTCCAAAATCAAACAACTCCTGCCTTGTAGTTTGTTCTTGGTTGGATAAAGGCTATGGAAGCAAATCCAAAAAGAAAGGTAGACTGAAACCGGAGTCAACAGCCTATATGGTGCATAACAAGTAAGGACAACACTTGAGTAACTGGGTTTATCCATAGCCCTCATTTGACCTTCATCAGTTTTTGTTTTAAAAATTATTTTTATAATAGTGTAAAAACTAGCGTAAAGCTATAAAACTTAAAAACATTGGGGGATGTCTTGTGGTAGAGCACACTGTTTCTAACCCAGCTCCAAGTTCTCTCTCTCTGGCCTTAAGACTATGAGCACAGTTTCTTTAACACCTCTCTTCAGGGGAGGGGATCAGTGTTATTTTGCCCCCCCCCCCCCTCCCCCTCGACATATAAAATAGACAAAAATAAAATTAATTTATGTAGAAAATATATACTTTAACCAGTGCTGTCATTGTCTACTCTCCCCCCCCCCTTCCCACAGAATTTAAGTGCTCCCCCCTCCCCAAAAACTTTATGTCTGAAAGCCCTAAGTCTACCCAGGGGCTAAGATAGATACCAGATTCATGTCTAGGAATATAAAGGTGACTGGATATTGTGCTTGACCACACCATCCTCTTAAGTGCACAAGTAAAAGAAACAAATGAACAGTTTATTTGAAGGAACAAAAATGCTTTCTTCATTTTACTCTTGATACCCAAGTATGTTGTAATAAATGTGTTTTTAAATTAATTTTTAAAATTAAAATTTGTGAATTTTTTAGGTTTTGTTGATAGAATGGATGTACTACAGACATAACGAAGAGGCCAGCAAATTCATCAAGGAATTTCTGGTGTCCCATGGCTTAAAGCCGACCTGGGGTGTAGATTCAGACAGGCATATTGACCTGTATGCATCACACAGTTGGCCAGATAATGTTTTTTGGATGAAAGCTTAATTAAAAACAATTTTTTCCCCATCATCACACTATGTTTATAAGACTGGTCCAATAACTATTTGAACAGTCTTTTAAATTAGTTTGAACTATGTTCAAATGAAAAACAATCTTTTAGTTAGAGTTGTAAACTTTGTAGAAATATTCCAGCAACAATTTATTCTTGTATACTGTATGTTATGTAAATATCTGTTTTATTCTTCATGCAAGGGACATAATTTATATGTATTTTAACATTAAAATATTTTCCAGTTATGTCCCTTATTTAGTTTTTACTGTAGCAATAATCTCCATACATTCCATTATAAAATATTGCCTTAATTTTGTATAATATGAAAATTATAGTATAAATGATTATGTTGATGGTTTTTTTAACCAGAAAGATTACTGTTTTCAGTCAATACATCTTTTGAGATTTTAATTTTGCTTTTTTAATTATAATTCATTTAGTATCAAGCTGACCTTTTTACATTTTGTGCTGTATTTTGCAATAAACTCCACATAATATACATTCTCACCTTATTATTATGTTTATTTTAGTTTGCACCTTAACACCATACACCAGGCAGAGAAAATAATCACATCGATTGATGATGTGTATCAAACTCAATACAGCAATTGCGATGTAATATAACAAATACCTGGCTCCTTGACACCTCCCCCCCTCCCCCCCCCCCCCCGGGAAACACTACCTCCCCCACCCAGCGAAGAAATCTGGAAATAAAGCTCCCCCCCCCCCCAACTAGGCAAATAATTTTAAGAGAAAATAGATGATTGAATATATTTTTAAAAACCATTACCAAAGAACATTTTTAATTAATGAATATTGTTAAATTAGAATTAAAAATAAACACAAATTTTAAATAAAATGTCCGGGGGAGGGGCGGACAGTGATAGAGGTATATATTTTAAAAAAAATTATTTTTCATTGTGGGGGGGGGGGAGGGGGGAGTCAAGCACCCCCCCCCCCCCCCCCGAAGAGGTGCCTGCAAGAAACTGGCTCTACTGTTACAATACTGAGTCTCACTAATCCATTGGTTAATCAACCAGCATGTTTCTTTGATCTAACATTTAACCAACCTTTAACCTCCGCTGCTTTCAACTCAGCTCATAGACTAGTGACTAGTTTCTGTTGTCATGTAGGTCCTCTTTAAGGTGTTGTCAGTGTCAGTCCTTGTATGGTGATCACAAGTTGAGTAGAACAAATACACACAAAACCACACATTAACTGTCATTCGTCACACTGTTCGGTATATTGGAATATCTTCTTGAAGTAAATTATGGAGATATCGTAATTCAATACTTTAAATTAAAAAATATAATCGATTATCGAACGTTAAATAAATCGAACTTCTCTCATCATCAACGTTGTCCAACGGTTTTTGTAGAGGCATCAAATACTTGCTTACAACTATTTTAGTGTAATACATGTAACAATAACTTTATACAAGGTAGATGGGACAGGTAGGTAGATGGGACAGGTATGTAGATGGGACAGGTAGGTGTACAGTCTATAATGTAACTATAGCTTCAGACAATGTAGACGGAACAGGTAGGTAGATGGGACAGGTAGGTATACAGTCTATAATGTAACTATAGCTTCAGACAATGTAGACGGAACAGGTAGGTAGATGGGACAAATAGGTAGATGGGACAGGTATGTAGATGGGACAGGTGTGTATACGGTCTAAACATGTGACTATAGCTTCAGACTTTCAAGGTGGAACAGGTGTATACATATGGTATTCATCTATGACCTCAGACTAGTTAGGTATACTAGGTAGGTATACCTTCTATGCATGTAACTAAAACTTTAGACAAGGTAGATGGAACAGGTCAATATATATTTACGGTATACATCTATGACCTC
>NW_026733820.1:0-26776 GCF_028476545.2 Physella acuta | reverse complement strand
TGTATTTGATTAGCAAAGGCGCAAAATATATAATTGGTTTAATTGATACTATTAACAGATGCTAAATGTATTTCTGTAACTTAGAAAACATGGTGAACAAAAATGTATGCTTTCTAGGTTTGGACACAAAATCTTCCACTGGGTTTTCCTTTACTTATGGCAGAGTTGATGTCTTTTGCTATAATTTGTATTAGTCCAAACGTTGGAGGTACTTTGAGAAACATTGCTTTTTTAAAATAGTAACACTTTTTAAAAAGAATTTGATTTGTCTTCTTGAAGTAACAGTCGTTTTGTTTGATTTTTAAATTTTATTTCAACGTATTGTTTTTTTCCTTGATTAATATTGCAAATTTAATTAATTAAGCATTATTGTAAATATTTTGTAAAGTTTAGCCATCCAAAATATATTAGCCTCCTATTAAAGTTACCCTTTGGTAATTTACAACTTTACTCACTTGGGAAATCCAAGGTTATCATCAGTTAATAAATTTCAATGTTCAGACTGACTAAAAGTCTGATTTATTTATGTTTATTTTACATTCAGTGGATTCGGAACTGTTAAAAATGTGATTACTCCATTTTGAATATTTCCAAACCTTTATCTTAGACCTTTAGCTAGCCCTAACCCTAACCACATTACGGTTAATGTTATTGTAAGGATTAGGTTTATGGTAATTTTGTATTGTTAGGGTTAATATCCTACTTTTTTGTTTGTCAGGGTTAATATACATGGGTGATTGAAGGAGAATAACTATCGTGGATGGGGCGTTGGTAGGAGGGGATAAGTGACTTGAGATAATGTCTACCTTCCACCATCTGAGTAGGCTTGATAAGAAATACTTACGGACTTTCGAAAACCGTACATAAGGGGGTTACCTATCGAATAGGCCTACTAATAACTGAAACACCACACTCATTTTGTACTTTTCATCAATGTCCATAGTGCTCATAATTTTTTATATTGTTTTTATAATTAATGGCATTATATTATCAATTGGCTCTGGAGTCATCCATGGAAAATATAAAACACTCAAATGAGGGCACTGGCCGCGTTTTAGAGACCTTTTGTTGGGGGCGGGGGTGAGAGGTAGGACAGCGGTCACTCTTTGTCAAGATGCGCTACTGAGTCTTAGGTGGGGGTTAAAAAATTGGTCCAAAGGCGTGACGTATTTTACGGACGTCAGTAGTTACTTTGTATGATTTTAAGTAGGCGTATTTTTATTGCTCAACAACAACTATAGTTTTTAATTATGAGAGGTTTCGTGATGATAAATATTGTACTTCAGTCAGATGGCCATTGACATGCTCGTATTTCAAGGACTGCATGGATGATCCTGATGAAACCTGCAGGTAAGTTTAGACGATTGTGGTTTTTGTTTTTAAATTAATAACATTAACAGTGATTATCTTCGTTTGAGTGATATTTTTGTATATGAACGTAAAAATGGCTAACAGCAAAACAAGGTGGGATCAGAGTTGTGGGAAGGCACAGTGTGACCATATTTTGCGAGGGACTTTTGATCATAACATAGCGAAACATTGCAAGCTCACTAAGAATACTGTTTCTTCATCAGAGGCGTATCCAGGTTTTTGTTGTAGGGTCCACGCCGACCCCTATATTTTAATTAACTACTGCTTCTTTGATTTCTTTAAAGATCATTTTTTAACATAGTGATAGCTATGGGCTAGATCACTATATTGATAGGGGGTCGGCGTGGTCGAGTCGGTAAAGCTCATGGTTGCTAACCGAAAAGTCTCGAGTTCGAACCCTCGGGCAGATGAGGCTCGTTAGCTCGGGACAGCCGCTCTTCTAGGAGAGACAACTCCAAAATTCAACAACTGCTGCCTTGTAGTTTGTTCTTGGTTGGACAAAGGCTATGGAAGCAAATCCAAAAAGAAAAGCAGGCTGAAATGGGAGTCAATGGCCTCAATGGCGCATAACCAGTTGACACGTAACGCTTAATTGTGTTGGAGGCGTGGTCGAGTCGGCAAAAAAAGCTCATGGTTGATAAAATAGAACAAAGTCTCGAGTTCAAACCCACTGGCAGATAAATCTCGATCCCCTTCAACACTAATAATTAAGAACGAAAAAGAAGAAGAAGACTATATTGATCACACACCTTTTTACTGGTAATTGCAAAACCAATATTCACAGAGTTTTACGTTTAAAAAGCTAATTTTCTGACGGCATGGTACTTTGGTACATCATTACGCGTTTTTCTACATGTACTTAACAGATCAGTTCGGGGTGGTTGTTGGGGGGGGGGGGGGGTTCAACTTCATTCTCTACTGTCCGTTCACTTTAGGTCAATTATCCAACCCAGTGTATACCTAGGTGTGACATTAATGTCGCTCTACACAATTGTGGGTGGTGAGGTGTGGGGGGGGGGGGGGGAAGATAACCAACTCGGAGTGAACATAGCGTTAGTTTTTAGATGACTGTTTTAAACAAACATATATATTATACAAATATATATTACACAAATATATATATTACAGAAATAGATTTAAATAAGGTAGCAGTGGTATTATGACAATATTTTTTTTATAGAGGGGTCCATGGGGGGAGGGGGGTTGTAACTGTTTTATATAATTTGTAATCGTAATCACTATCGCCCAAACTGTAAGAATACTACTACTTTATCGTGATGACATTGTTGACATTGTCAAAATTTCCCCACCACTACGCAGTTTACTCAGAAGTAAATTTAAATAGAGGTGCCACATCAGTTGTATTTGTTTCGGTATTGTAATTTTTAAAAAAATTAATCACACGATTCAAACTGTTATATAAAGTAATTATGTGTGAAGTTTTACGTATAACATTTTCTAATTCAATTATTCATAAGCAAATACATTATACAGTTGCCTTAAACTTAACACCCTTCTTACCAAGTGGTGCTACTGTAGAGGTTTTTTAAACAGTGCAATGCATCGTAATGGTTATTTTTAGAATGGCAAAGTGATGCAGCTGTTAATACGTGTTGTAAACGTAGACACTACTAGACTAGTACAGTAATGCTGAATTGCTGCATGAAAAGAAATCTTGTGATTTACATAGATGTGCCGGCCAAAAATATTTTTTTATCAAATATCATTGTTTAAAACTTTGAGTTTGAAAAGTTTCCAAAAAGGCGCCACTTTGCTGAAAGTGGCCAGAGGGGGAGCGGCCGCTCCCCCTGCTCCCCCCCTGCGTACGCTACTTTTCTTCATTGTCTCTCTCTCTCTCTCGCTCACTCTCTCTCTCATCCATGGGTCTTATCCCCATGGCTCATGTTAGTTGAACTAGATGAAAGCTCATATAGCGAGATCACTAGAAGTTTTGTAGGTACGGCAAAAAAAAAAAAAAACAGCAAAAAACAACAACAACAACAACAAAAAAACGGATTTAGGTAGGAATCAGCTTGTAAAGCTAGTTTAGGCTTGTATCTCGCTTAGTTAACATTGTCTGTGTGAGTCTTTTCAACTAGCAGTTAGGTCTAATAATAAAAAAAATTCCATTTTTGATCGTGGATACAAATAATATGTTTTAATGTATTTATTTTAAATGCGTACGTTATGGTTATGGCGAACACGGTTAAAAGTATATATTTTCTATATAAATTCCATTTCGTTCAGGGGGGGGGGGGGGGGGGGTAAACCTTCCTCGGGGGTGGGGGGGGGGAGTCCGCCTGGAAGAAACTTTCTACAGTCCAGATAAACCTACACACAGAGATCGAGATTCAGAATTTCGATCTAGATCTAGTCAGTTTATATAAGAGACAAACTCGTGGACTGTTAACTCATGAACATATCATGTGGCTTAAAGAAAAGAAACAGAGAAAGAGTGATTTGGGAAAATAAAAACTAAAGAGAAGACATCTGATTCAAATAACATCTCAGAAATCTCGAAATGAAAAGAAATGGGAAAGCTTATTTGAAGATAGTCCATGGACGACGCAACACTCTGAATGTTAGATCTAATCCTGATAGGCCAAGGGTTGTTGGAGAGCAATCTTATTAATTAGAAATTTCTCATAAACTTTGCCATATGGATTAGCATTAAACTAAAGGCAGAACGATGCATACATGACTATGAAAACATTACATCAGTTAACTTGCATCGCAGTGTCTTATTATAAGAAACAGAGTAGGGTTTGTTTAAATAACGACTTAAATTTATTTTATAGTTGCCACTGTTTTTACTCTTTTGCATAACGTAAAGAAAATATTAAATACACCCACATTGCAAATACATATTAAACGGATCAATGTCAAATATTATTTTCATTTAGATTCCTAGAAAAAAAGAGGATACATTTTTAACAGTCGGGTCGAAAAAACTAATTAATTAAAATCTTTTAAATAGTAATAATTTAAAAATAAATTCAACTCACGCTAAAAAAAAATAATGCAAAATCTACTGAAGTCCAAAAGATAATTATTGTTTGGAATAATATAATTAGCAAAATGTGAATGCAAATTCTGCAGAAGTGTAAGAGGACATTATTGTTAGAATATTACTATTAGCCAGGGGCGTAGCGAGGGGGGGGGGGCGGGGGGTGCGGACCGCACCGGGTGACACCATTTAGGGGGGTGACACCAAGGCAAAAAATAGCAAAATATATAGAGAAAAACTCGAGGGGGGGTGCAAATCGAAAGTTTAAGGGGGGGGGGGGTGGGGTGGTGCAAATCGAAAACTCGAGGGGGGGGGGGGTGCAAATCGAAAGTTTGAGGGGGGGGGGGTGCAAATCGATAACTTGAGGGGGGGTGCAAATCGAAAGTTTGAGGGGGGGGATGCAAATCGAAAATTTGAAAGTTTGTCCCTGGGAAGGGTCTCTATGCCTCTAGGGGGGGGGGGTGACACCATTAATTGCCGCACCGGGTGACACCCGACCTCGCTACGCACTGCTATTAGCATGGATGAATAAAAGGCAGTCTTTTATTTATTTTTCACTGAACGTACTGTTAACCTAATTATAATTTTCAATCAACTATTCGGCACTATTATATAAGTGTCATCACGTTCATTAGGTGCGCAATGGTTTTAGTCATGAAACTCTATTGCAAACTTTTAAAATTTAAAGTCTTGAAAAAATAAGATTCATAAAAAACGTTATGTAAATGCATGGATTGATAAAGTGCAATATAGTAGGTAAAACACGGATATTTTAAATACTGCCTTTTTACTTTCTCGTGTATACGAAGTATAGAGAAAGTCTTGTAATCGTGCAAAAAAAAAAATCGAGATTTTTACAAATCTCGACGTTTTACACCTCACTGATACGGAAAAACATAATTTTGCAATCTTGTCCGTATGTCTGTGTGTCTGTCTGTGTGTCTGTCTGTGTGTCTGTCTGTCCGTGTGTAAACACGATAACTTGAGTACCGTTACAGCTAGGTTGATGAAATTTCATACATAAGTATTTTATCAAAATCGTAGATCCGTATCAACTTTTGAGCGCTTTCCGATATCCGAAAGTGGTACTTTTCCTACTTTGAATTTTTCAAAAGCCTATAACTTGAGTACTATTTCAGATAGATAAATGAAATTTCACATGTAAGTAAAAGATCTAATTCTCTACTTTCTGTTAAATTTTTAGTAATTTCGTTGACCGGAAGTAGTAATTTACGCTACTTCCGATTTCTCAAAAAACTAATGTAAATTTTAAAAGTACTAATAATATTGCGCACTATTATGCGCTTTTTTATTTGGCGTTCACTTGGTGTGCAATTAATTTGTCTACGAGATTTTATTCTATTTTTAAAACTTTAAGTATTTAAAATGGATTAAAAATCATGTCTATAGCCCGAGTTCCCATCCCCTGTTATTTTCTATAAGAATATTCGAGAAAGTTTAGGAGAGATCACTCCCGGTTTATTTAATTTTATACACTGAACGTACTGTTTGTTAATTATTATTTCTATATTTCGGTTTGTGGACAAGCTGGGGTTTTATAGTTGTTGACTAAATTGAATCAAGCGCGTCCGCCGGCGC
Organism: Physella acuta; assembly: GCF_028476545.2. Taxonomy (NCBI): domain Eukaryota; kingdom Metazoa; phylum Mollusca; class Gastropoda; family Physidae; genus Physella; species Physella acuta. The sequence goes on along the minus strand of NW_026733820.1, from coordinate 20,799 downwards.
TCGGACTGGGTGCGATTTGGCGCCACGAGCTAGACTGTGAGCACTATGCGTTCATGTTTGCATTTAAGTTGTGTTTATGTTATGAGTGTTGTGTTTGTGTATTCGTTTTTTTGTATTTGCATTTGTGTTTCCATTGTGTTTGTTTTTTTCTTTTGTGTTTGTGTCGTGGTTTGTGTTTTTTGTGTTTGTGTTTCTTTTGTGTTTGTGTTTTTCTTTTGTGCTTGTGTGTTGCGTTTGTGTTTTCGTTTGTGTTTTTTGTGTTTGTGTTTTCTTTTGTGTTTGTGTTTTCTTTTGTGTTTGTGTTTTCTTTTGTGATTGTGTTGATTTTTTTTTTCCCCAAGTTGGTACATTAAAAAAGATTTATCGTGACGGAGCACGAGTATGCAACTTGTTCTTTTATAACACAACGGGAATGTCAACTCAGGATATAGACATGATTTTTTAAATCCACTTTTAATTACTTTTAAACTTTTAAAAATAGAATAGAATCCCATAGAAAAATAAATGCGCACCTAGTGAACGCCAAACAATATGTGTATAATAGTTCGAAATATTAGTATTTTATAAATTCACGAGCTGACCCGAGACGTAACATACGCCGCTATTTAGTTTAATTCCTATTTTTCAGTAGTTAATAATTTGTGAATTCGACACTACTAATGTTGCGACTGAAAATATTTTGATTTAAAACACTATAAGTAGCTAGTGAAGGACGATTATCCTCACCCTCACTTTCCACCCCCCCCCCCCCCCTGAACCCCGTCTCCGTGAAATCAGCCGTCTGTGACGACAGTTTTCATGCGACAATGAATAAAGCAAGAAGAACGTGTTATTATCTCCCCTTAGTTTCAAATAGTTTAAAAACTATATTATCTGCCCCTAATAGCCTTCACTACGATTGTCAACAGCTCACCAAACTGGTGGGGGTTGGGGTGGTAGTGATATGGTCTGTTGAATTTACGTGTTGGTGGTGTCTAGCATGGTCCCCGTGAAGAGAATTATATATATATATATATATATATATATATATATATATATATATATATATATATATATATATATATATATATATATATATATATATATATATATATATATAGATAGATAGATAGATATGCGTTTTTTGAGAAATCGGAAACAGCGTAAATTACTACTTTTTGTAAACGAAACGGACTCAAAATTTGACAGAAGGCAGAAAATTAAATCTGAAACAATACTTATATATGAAATTTCTTCTACCTAGCTGTAACGGTACTCAAGTTATCGTTTCACAGACACCTATACACACATACATACACGCGTACAGACATATGGACAAAATTGCAAAACTTTGTTTTTCCGTGTCTATTTTTGCACAATTACATTACTTTTTGTATACTTCGTATGCGAAAAATTAAAAAAATGTACTTACTTTACACGAATTTCATGATATCACAAAGAGTGGCATTGATCCAATTGTAAAACCAATGTTATTATTGACGATTGATGGTGGCCCAGACGATAACCCTAAGAACCAAAATGTCATTAAAGTTGCCGCACACCACATTCTCAGTCTCTACTAAGATGGTTTGTTTATTTCTGCTAATCTAATACACCAAGAAGAATTCATCTAGCAGTGTTAAAAGAAAAATGCCGCTACTTTGCAATGAGCTCACGGGATTGATATTACCCCATGACAACTACGGCAGCCATTTGCATGAAAAAGGATTTACAATAGACACATATTTAGAGAAGAATAATTCTCAATTTGCCGGTAACGCATACAAGCTGCTGACCATTTACAGATCAGTTTTTCGCAAAAAAGACAGTGAGGAAAGTGCAGCGACTGACCGTTATATATATATATATATATATATATATATATATATATATATATATATATATATATATATATATATATATATATTTATATATATACATATATATATACATACATATAGGCCTATAGGTCTTAACTTAAATTATTCATGCTCTATGAAAATAAATTTAATCTCAGCGGGCAGTATATTCGGCTGAATTGCGCCGTTCCAGCGATAAAAGACTCGGGCTGTAGGAAACATAACGGTCGTGATGCGTTAAGGCTATGGAGAAGACTCCAGTTGAACGGCGATTTTGAGAGATGCGAATACGGTAATATTCGTATTTTTTACGGTATTAGTACCCATTTTTAATTACACTGGAATGAACACGTACGGAGGCCTATATAAACGCTGCTGACTTTAATCCCATATTGAAGTATATTATATATTATTAGACCTATATATTGTTAACTTAGAAAAAGATCGACAATTTTAGACATTTCTAGATAAATAATTAGAACATGTTATACAGTTGCTTGTACGCCCGCATCTACAACTACTCCATCAAGAGCTATACTGACACTTACAGTTCTTCCAGGTTATGTTCCGAGGAAAAATAGAGTAAGCGCGATGACTCCTAACAATCACCACATCATGTGCTATGATTTAAGCCCAGATATCACAATCAGCTATTCTACAAACGGGATGGATCATTTGAAAGGTAAGAACTGTAATATAGGTGACAGGAGAATAATGATCTCAACACCATGATATCATACAAAATATTCCTGGCAAAATATCTCACGGACAAGAGATCTCAGGACAAATGTTATCACGGACAAATATTCTCATGGAACAGAGAACCAGTAGCGTACGCAGGGGGGGGGGGGGGGTGGAGCAGGGGGAGCAGCCGCTCCCCTCTGGCCATTTTCAGCAAAGTGGCGCCTTTTTGGAAACTTTTTAAACTCAAAGTTTTAAACAATAATTGTTTAAAAAATATTTTTAGTCGGCACATCTATGTAAATCACAAGATGTCTTTTCATGCAGCAATTAAGCATTATTGTACTAGTCTAGTAGTGTCTACGTTTACAACACGTATTAACAGCTGCATCAGTTTGCCATTCTAAAAATAACCATTACGATGCATTGAAATTTAAAAAAATCCTCTACCGGTAGTACCACTTGGCAAGAGGGGTGTTAAGTTTAAGGCAACTGTATAATGTATTTGCTTACGAATAATTGCATTAGAAAATGTTATACATAAAACTTCACACATAATTACTTTATATATACAGTTAGAATCGTGTGATTAATTTTTTGAAAATTACAATACAGAAACAAACAACTGATGTGGCACCTCTATTTAAATTTACTTATGGGCGAACTGCGTAGCGGTGGGGATATTTTGACACGGTCAACAACGTCATCACGATAAAGTAGTAGTATTCTTACAGTTTGGGCGATAGTGATTACGATTACAAATTATATGAAACAGTTACAACCCCCCTCCCCCATGGACCCCTCTGTAAAAAAATATTGTCATAATACCACTGCTACTTATTTAAATCTATTTCTGAATCAGTATACATGTGTAATATATGTATGTTTAGAACAGTCATCTAAAAACTGACGCTATGTTCACTCTGAGTTGGTTATCTCCCCCCCCCCCCACACCTCACCACCACAATTGTGTAGAGCAGGGGTTCCCAACCTTTTTTTTTACTCTAGAGCACATTCTAAAATATCGGTAGGGTGGCGGGCATCACGTATTTTAAATCGACAAACTCCGTCCATAACTTGTCATTTTCCCATAATTTACTTTCATATTTTCTTATAGTCATAATGTATTAATAAAAAATAAACAAAAATGTTTCAAAATAATAAAATTATTTGGCATTTTTTTCAAATTGCATACACACAGAGAAATGTATTTACAAAACGTAAATACTGCAGTCTGACTCGCCGCTAGACAAGTTGGGACAAGTATCGAAGATATTTAATAAACTTTAGGCATTCAAAAAAAAAATTAAAACTGTAACAAATGAATAAAAATAAATCATATTTTAAAATAATGTTTATGAAAAAAATTCTGTCTCTGTCGAATAGTGAGAGGCGGGCACATACGATACATTGGGTGGGATAATTGACCTAAAGTAACCGGACAGTAAAAAGGTGTGTGATTAATACAGTGATCTAACCCATACCTATCACTATGTTAAAAAATAATCTTTAAGGAACACAAAGAAGCAGTAGTAAATTAAAAAATATATTATCTGAACTAAAAGACCGATATTTAGCTAAATGTAGGCTGTTATTCCGAATGTTTATCTTTTTTATCGAAAAGCGTGGTTTTATACCAACTCTGATTTCAAAAACTTTCATTATGCTGTAATACTTTAGCATTTATGATGACGATATATTAAATTCTGATTATAGACAAAAACATTTTGTTAATACGAATAGCGTTAAATAATTTCATTACATTCTAAAGTAATTATTTATTTGTTTTGACATTAATAATTAAATGTGTAGATATTATATTTATATTAAGAGAGTAATTATTTCCCCTATTTCACTTGTCTTAAATAATTTCCCAGGAATTATTATGTAAGAATCTTTTTTACAAGAATTACAAAACAGATTGTGTTACGTTCACTGTTTTTGGTTGTAGTGTGTATATTTTGTTTGCTTTTTTGTTTAGATTGATACAATGTTTGTTTTGTCGGCCTACATTGTGTGTTTTTTTTCTTATTTCTTCAGAGTGCTACTTTCAATTTATTTTACATCAAAGCGAAGTAAGGACATACAGCTAGTAATAATATATATATATATATATATATATATATATATATATATATATATATATATATATATATATATATATATATATATATATATATATATATATATATATAAATATATATATATATATATAAATAAATATATATATATATATAAATATATATATATATATATATATATATATATATATATATATATATATATATATATATATATATATATATATATATATATGTGTGTATATATATAAATAAAATACACGTATATAGAACGTGTTAAAAATTCGGCGCCTTTTTTTGCTCTTTTCGCTCCCCCTACAACGAAAACCTGGATACGCCTCTGAGCCTAAGTTATGGCCTGAAGTTTCACCTTAGTAAGACAAACACTGATTGGCTCTACAGGAACTCCGTGATCAATACTCTGAAATCCCCACTTCATAAAACACTCATAGAAATTTTAACTCAAAACTTTGCCGATACAATTTTTAAAGTTCCGCCATTTTTGTTTTCAATTGCTGGCAAAATCTATCACACGTGTCCCATTGTACCTAATAGTAAAAGGAATAGTGATGACTAGATAATGACAATAAATAAAATTAAATGGATTCGTACATGTGACCTTAGTGGCAGAAGGCTGACACGCTGATGTGTTTGTCAAGACTGCACATTTATGCTGTAGGCCTAAATGTTTCTTATTAATTTACTATCCGTAAGAGTTTTCAAGGGAAGCCATTCTACACTGTAAAATAAAACTATAAAATAAATAATAAATATTAGGCCTATTTTAAATTCAATTATATCATAATTAACCAATTCCATTACTAAGAAGCAATGATTTAGATTTATAAGAAAGTCTGATGAAATATATAAGAAGGGTTCCATCAATGCGTTACCAATATTATGTTCTAAGACATCTTCCCAAAGGTTCACGGCGATGTGATGAGAGGTGTACTAATGCATTAAAGACAGACAGACAGACAGACACAGACATACATTGCTTTATATATAATTTATATATATATATATAAATATATATATATATATATATATATAGGCCTATATATATATATACATATATAGATCGAAAGGTAGGTAGGTAGATAGATAGATTTAAGGACTGAAATACTTCAATAAAAATACTTAAGGCCTAATTATTCAATGTGTATTAAACTTATAGTCCTTTTTTTTTAAGTAATAAATTTTGATTTGACCTCTTCTCCGATAAAGCTTAATTCTAGATTAGCGTTTTTTAGATTATTAGTAAATGGAAATAAGTTCATTATAATTATATTCTTGATTCAGAAGATCTATTAAGTGCGTCCTATTTAAATTAATAATAGTAGGCCTATAGGAACGAATTAAAAATAACGAAACATATCATTAAAGCTATAGCGGAAAATAGCTTTTACATTATAGTATTATAGGTTTATACTTATGCATAAAACATTTCAATCGGCAACATATTCCATTTCTATGGAGGTCGTATTTTGAAAATTAGAAAGCATTTTTTCTGAAGTTGTAAAATTAAATACGTCTTTTAATATTAATTATTTCTCTAAATTGTATTACTTTACATAAATATAATATTGCTATAGGCCTATAAATTCATTTTAAACCGAATAATTTGTTTTACCTACAAACGCATTTTAAAACTCCTTACACTTAGCAGTTTTTATGATCTTGTTTTTGGTGACAAATATATAAAAAAGGAATATACAAATTTGGAAATATTGGGTCAATTTTAGTACAAGATAAATCTATGACACCCATCACAATTACCAAAATTAAATGTAACTTTATTCACTGCGTTTAACATAAATAAAAGTAAGTATTTCTACACATTTAAAACAGTGATTAGTACATTTTATCATATTTTATAAGTAGTTTTTTTTCAACAGAATACTCTTGGATTGTTTATGTGGCAGCAGCGATCATCACTGCTTTTCACATAGGCTGAGCTGCAAGAAGAACTCTTGTAAAATGTGGTTTTTCCTTATAAAAATGAAGGAGAAACGTAAAAAATCAGTAAGCAACAGCTATCAATTTTGCGGCCTATCTAATCTAAAGAGAATACAGATTGCAATGAATGAGCTTTAACATTTTTACATGTTGGTTCTGTGATAGGATATGTGGAACTAAAATAAATTTAGAGCAACTTGGGTTTTCATTTGTTGCATTTGTTAGATGCATACCATCCTTGTAAAGCAGCTTTAGTTTTGTGTGAACATTTGTTATCGAAAAACACTTAAAAGTTGTTGGACATTTTCGTCAACCTAACTGTAACGGTAGTCAAGTTATCGTGTTTGCAGACGCACATAGAAATACAGACAAAATTGCAGAACTAAGTTTTCTGACTCAAGGAGATATTAAACATTGAGATTTCGAGATCTTGATTTTTTTTTTGCACTATAATAATAATAATACTTTCTTTTTACTTTGCTTATCAGGCACTTTTTTATGCATAAATATTTAAATTTACAACTTATGTGGAAGTAATTTTTAAGCTGTGTTAAACAATAGGTCTATGCTTTTTGTATTTACCTGGTTAAGCTTTGCTGATATTTCATTGTAGTCCACCACAAAATTCTTTAAGTTCTCCTTTAAAAATAAAATATTAAGGTGATTTAAATTTATAAGAAATAATTTAATTCAGTGCGGTTTAAGTCAACAATTACAATACATCAATTGCAAAATTTTGTACATTTAGAGTTTAGAGGAAATTCGAGGTCACTTGTCACAATAACATTCAATTTAATTCATATTTAATTGAACTTAATCATGGAAATATGGAAAGCATTTTAAAAGGGTTGTTTTAATTTAATATATTTATTCGAGTGCTTGTGGGTGTCAAGTTGGATATTAAGTTACTGAGTCCTTTGTATTATAGTAGTGGGTTGCGCAGCTTTCACCGCAATCTTTGTTGCCATGGTAATTGTTACGAAACGAAGTCATCTGTTTGCTTTGTTTTGATGGTGGTGATGACTGCAGTGAGAGGTTCAAATAAAACGCCAACACAATTTCAGCTGAACAACTTTAATGGTTACTACTCTAGTCTTGTATAAAAAAAGGAAATGATCTTGAACATTAATAGTGACCAGCTTTAGGGGCTAGCCCTATCACACATCACAAGACACAAAACACGACTACATCCTCGCAAGCCTAACGTTCAACTGTCCTATCTTTCTGGTCCAAGCTTGACCCTTTGGGTTCCTTAACCCCTGCATGACCCCGGCATTCCAGCGAGGGGGAGGGAAGGGCGCCTGCAAAATCCTAGGTGGGACTGATGCATTGTGTCCCAGTTCAGGGGTGGGGTGGGGGTGGGGAGGGCAGCACACGCTGTCACAGTTCAGGTGTGGGGCAGGAGGGGGGTGGGGTAGATACCCACTAGCGGTGGGACGAGGGGTTTGGACTCAGTTATAACAGTAATCATGGCTGTACCTTTAACCTATATTCCTTGCTTCCGGTTGACCCTTAGTTTGCAGGGCCTTAAAAATTAAGGCTCTTAAAAAAGGCTTAACAGCACACTTGTCCGCACTTCAGACTGGGCTGATTAGCCTACCTAGGATTGTATAATATATATCACGAGCCGACCCGCGGCATATCATACGCCGCTATTTAGTTGTTTTATTTTCTACCTTTCAGTAATTCATAATTTGTGAATTCGACAGTACCAATGCTGCCACTGAAAATATTTTCTTTAAAACACTATCAGTAGGTCGTTAAGGACGATACTACCCCCACCCTCCTTTCTCCCAACCCCTACCCTACACCCCCCCCCCGCCGTGAAAGTAGCCTCCTCTTAGTTACCTCCTCTAAGTTTAAAATCGTTTCAAACTAAATTATCTGCCCCTAATAGCCGTCACTAAACCCGGCTCTACGAATGTAAACATTTAGCGTGAACCACAGCTCACCAGACCATGTAGGGGTGGGGTGGTAGGGAGCGCTCTTACAGCTTGTTTTCTAGCGTCTCCAAGAAGAGAATTATATATATATATATAGATAGTATTTCCCTCGAATATTCAGTCTCTGTTTACAGTGTTGATGTGTAATGGGTTATCAGGAGTTGACTTAGAATGCACTATAAACAAGATGTGTGGTCTACAACATATCTATTTGTTTTTCTGTCTGAATAAATTAGAAGGTTTTCCAAAGTGTTAGCTGACCACAAAAGGTGTCTATATGAGAATCACTCTAAAAATAATCCTACACAGCTCACGTTAGCAAATTTTCATGAGGATTTCCTTTAGAGGCATTACCAAGTGTGTATTTTTAGAAACTGAAATATTTAAATAATATATTTCTTAGGTGTTTTTTAGGGCATGGGTTTTTCCACACCACTACCTCATCATGGTGTATGAAAACATGATGTTTGAGTGTACAACAACGTCATAAACACACACTTTTATGATAATTTGCCTAATTTTAAAACATTTTACACATTTTAATGTTTTCTCATGTGACTTTTTAAAATAATAAATATGAACTAAACATATTTTAAAATTTGGTTGCATTTTTCTGTAATGCCCATTTTAAAAATAAGTAAACCATAAGTAATTTTTTACCACACTTAAACAGCTGTAGGCCTACTAAAAATCAACTCGTAATGTAGAATAAACTCAAATAATAAAAATATGAGAACAAAATCATATTCTATATTTTATTAGGTGTGAATAATAACTTAAAAACTTAGACATAACGAAATCATGAGTTCCTTGGACAAAAAAAACGAACTTGGCTGAGACCAAAAATCTCAGTTCAAAATGACTAAGTTTGCGCGCACAGATAGACGATTTGGCAGCAAGAGTAATCCAACTATCTTTTAAAACCTGCTATAATTTTGTAAATATTTACAAAGCTTATTTTAAAAAAAACTACAGTAAAGTCGGTAAAGAGTTTCTTCGCACATATAACTAAAGAATTTTTAATTTGAGCGATCAGGAATGAAATAATCGGTTCTTTGTCTCAGCTGTAAAATTTACATTTTCACGGTTAGACGGTTTGTGACAGTAGCCATCGATATATATATATATATATATATATATATATATATATATATATATATATATATATATATATATATATATATATATATATACATATATATATATTTATATATATATATATATATATATATATATATATATATATATATATATATATATATATATATATATATATATATATATACAAACACATATAAACACATATATATACACACATATATGCATACACAGATATATATATATATATATATATATATATATATATATATATATATATATATATATATATATATATATATATATATATATACATATATATATATATATATATATACATACACATATATATATACACACACATATCTATATATATAAAGCAAAGTGGTCAACTTCCCGGCGCCGCAGGCACTTCAAATTTGACAGGATCCTGCCTTGGGGCAATAGAACACGAAGGCCGGTGCCGGTTGGCCTCAAAGTCAACGGAGAAAGGGTCAAAACTGACTTCGACTGACCGGCGCCTTATATGGGCTATATTACGACAAAACACTTTCCGAACGAACCCCCTTGATATTTGGCAGGTGGTAGAAGAACGCCTAGAGGTGTTAGAAAACACTTATACCACATGATTATTTTTCTTAAAAAACGGTTTCTGTTATAGTAACAAATGTTATTGTTCTGTTATGGCGCGAAAAATCCATTTTGACCCAAACATGTACTTGTGTTTCTTTTTTAAATTCTTGGAATCAACATAAGCATGTATAGTTTAAGAATAAGAAATGTTATATTGTAGTACATGTTTGTTATTCATCTTTTCCCATCCGTGCCTAAAACAAATTGGGAACAAGGAATAATGTACATCTGTTTCATTAACCACGGCATGTAAAGGGGTTGTGTGGTCAGTATTATGTCTAGCCGTCTTAGTCTTCCTCAATGTCAGTTTGCTACCCACCAGAGTTGGGATCCGAACTCAAAACTTTGGAACGTTTGCTGGTTCCACCATACCACTACCCTGTCCCATGTGTTAGTTATTTACGAAATAACTACGTTTTAGTCTCATTAATATTGCAATTTTAAAAAACGCGTACGTGTATTAGTCAGATGGCTTTCGGTCTTAAGTCAAGCAAAGCATTTTGATTATTGGGCATGTTCTAAGTTAAAAAAAAATACAAAATTAAGTTCTATCAACAAGTTACTTAAGTGAGTACCAGTTAGTATTCAGCTAGTTTCTTATTTTTTTTTTTATTTTCTGTGGAGGATCAAACTTTCATATTCATATTTGTTTTACCCTATTGTTGAAAAACATACTGGGTTTCTCTCTCTATTTTAATTTACATTTTTTTTTAACTTCGGTGTTCATTACAAGAAATTACATACATGGTTGGAGGTTCATGTGATGGTCAATCAGTTTTGATTTCATGGTTGGCCTGTATTGATTGTGTAATTAGCATCATCTCGTTTTATTTTAAATCGGTAAATAATAATCAGAACTTAACCAAGCTTAGTTTTTAAAATGTAAAGTATTAATAACAAACAAATGCATTTTTCTGTATAACAAAATAGGGGTACAAAATTTATTTTGAATCCTAATTAGACCTCAACATTTAAACTATGTATATTTCTTGTTGAATATTTTTTCACGAAATTCTTAAAAAAAATATTTTCAAATAAAAAATTAATATTATATTAGTGATAACAAAAGGAATCATTTTTACAACGTATATATATATATATATATATATATATATATATATATATATATATAATTATGGATCGCTTAATCCAAAGCAGTGTTTCTTCCAGACTTTTTTCTCCAGGGTTGCACCTGAAATTTTCGGGGTGGGGGGAGAGGGGGTGCTGACAGTGTTAAAAGTAAATATAAATTTTCTATATAAATTCCATTTCCGGTGGAGCTCCCCACAAAGAGATGCCTGGAAGAAACTGATCCAAAGTACATCCCTGCCTATATTGTGTTCCTGTGTCTTATACGTGAGAAAGTTTTGCGCAACAACATTTACATCGCGGCTTTTATTGTGGTTAACTTTTGAATTGCTGGAAGGGGACGGCGTTGAAGTTGAGTTCCCCTCGTCTCATGGCTGAAGCTATGGTGGCTGGCGTCGTGAGGCTGAATATGCTGGCGGACAGACCCAGGTACCAGCTGTAGTGGACCGACAGGTAATCCGAGTCGTACTTGGCGTAGAAGATGATGACGGAGGTCAGGAGGATTATACCTGGAGAGTAGAAGATTATAGGAGGATTATACCTGGAGAGTAGAAGATGATAGGAGGATTATACTTCGGGAGTAGAAGATGAGAGTAGGATTATACCTGTGGAGTAGAAGATTATAGGAGGATTATACCTGGGGAGTAGAAGATTATAGGAGGATTATACCTGGGGAGTAGAAGATTATAGGAGGATTATACCTGGGGAGTAGAAGATGATAGGAGGATTATACCTGTGGAGTAGAAGATTATCGGAGGATTATACGTGGGGAGTAGAAGATTATAGGAGGATTATACCTGTGGAGTAGAAGATTATAGGAGGATTATACCTGGGGAGTAGAAGATTATAGGAGGATTATACCTGGGGAGTAGAAGGTTATACGAAGATTATAACTGGAGAGTAGAAGATGATAGGAGGAGGATTATACTTAGGGCGCAAAAGATGATATGAGGAGAATTATACCTAGTGAGTTATGTTGACGATTAGCTTTCAGGGGTGTCTGATGAAGAGTATGCTTCGCGGTGTGGTCGTGAATTGTTGTTTGTGTGTGCTGTCGGGAATTTGATTCGCGGTGTGTGGTTGAGAAAATGCTTCGGGGTTTGTGGCCGGGAATTTGTCACACGGCGTGTTGTCGGGAATTTGGTTTGGGTTGCGGGGTCGGAAATTTGTTTTGCAGTGGATAGTGGGGAATTTCTTTTAGGATGTGTGTTCGGGAATTAGGTTTCGGATATGGTTTAATGCAGGGGCGGAACTACAGTGCCGCCAGACCCCGCAATGCGGGGGGGGGGGGGGGGCACGCCATTTAGGGGCCCAGAGCCGACAATAATAAAAAAAAAATGTATAGTTAAAAAAAATTTCTTTTATTTTTGACTTTTGGCTGTTTTGTAAAAAATTACCGTAGCTGCGGTTGGATTATCTTTATTCTATAGACACCACCCCATGCTCTTGTATATTCTTTTTCCCTTTGCTTTTAAACCACTGTGAAAGCCGAGTCTTTCTCCTACAATTAAACTTATCAAAGATAAGCAGATGTTCGAACCACTTCCATGACTTATTTCCCCCTTTTTTTTTTAAATAGTCAAATAGGGGTGATCATAAGCTCCTTTTAAGAGATTTATACTAAACAAATAAAAAACCATTTCCTTCTCTTAATTATTATTTTTTTTATAAGTAATTACTAAAGAATGACATTGTATAAAAAGGAAATGTATTAAATCAATAATGTTTAAAAAATTAATAATATAAATACAAAAAAAAATAAAAAATAAACATAACACGAGACACCATTACTTATACAAAGCTTAATGTTTTATATTATTTTTGACCGACAGAAGTCTAAGTTGTCTTCTATCAAAAATTAATTAAAACTGATTTTCACAAAACACACTATCCCACTAACTCACTTGACATGAAGTTGAAATTTTTTTAAATTGATGTATCTCAAATCCCGAACAGGCCAGTATAATGAGTATCTTATGTTCGGATTTTGTGATTGTATATATATCATATCATATATAGGCCTATATATATATATATATATATATATATATATATATATATATATATATATATATATATATATATATATATATATGGGGGGGCTAAACAAATTTTTGCGGGGTGGCCCTTTTTTTCTAGTTCCGCCACTGGTTTAATGTTATCAGTTCGAAGAAAGTTTATAAGAATTACTTAAGACGATACAGTAAAAATGTACGGGGACTCTAGTCGTTCACCCGGCCACAAATAAAACGATTAACTCGACATCATTTGCCTTGCTTGACCTAAAGTCCCCTAGTAGTTTTGTCCATTCAAGAACGAATTAAATTCAATCCCGATAGACCTACAGCAGAACAAATTAAATATATTGTATCTACATATTAATTAAAACATTGAAATCATTTATAAAATTATTTAACTACTTATACGTGTAGAGATAGAAGTAATTCTAAGACTTAATCAACGCATTGTAACTTTGCCACACATTGTAGGTTTAAATATCCTAGATTAAAAAACACATAGCGAAACTGATTAAAAAATCTATGTCATTAACTACTTAGATAATTTTTTATCACTGTAAGATACAGGTTATGGAAATTACGTTTATTGTTATAAGCTGGACTAAAGTACGATACGATACAGTGTAGCTAAGTTTTAGATGCGAGACATGGTAGTTTATATTGTCAGATGCGAGACACAGTAGTTTAGTGTGTCAGATGGGAGACACGGTAGTGTAGTTTGTCAGATGAATAACAATTTACTGATGTGTTCCGACCTACCTCCAACGAGCGCGTCCAGTGCTGCTAAGATGATGAAAATTTGTTTCCTGCTGAGAACAGCAACGATAACAAAAGCAAGGCAGATCAGCATACAGCCCCCACCCACTGCCATAAGACCGATGGTAGCTTTTAGATAACTCTCTGGAAGTAAGACAACAGTAGTTCTATCATAAAGGGAGTTATGACAAGGTTATATTAGTTTACATATCTGGGACAGCTCTTTAAACATAAAGTAGCATGGGTCATATTTTCTCTTTCGAAACTTGATGGTCCATGATATAAGTGGAGTTCATCTGTTTCTGTGACCTCAGCATATGAAGAGATAGTGTGGTCAGCACTATGCCGAGCCGCCTTTACTTACCTTAACGTGAGTTAGGCACCTATCAAAGCTGGGTAAACTCATGGACGTTCTACTGACTTGAACCTGAATTCAAACTCGAGACTTTCGGGTAAACAGTCTAACACTATATCTATATTTTTAGCACAACACGATAATATGGTTTCAACTAAACTATAAACATAAATTAAATAAGTTTAAATTTAGAGTGCCAGAAACAAGCTTCAGACGTCAACTTACTACTTCCGGGTATAATGTCCATTGTGTCCTTCGTGTAGCCGTTATAACTAGTTTTGAACAGACCGACGTCTATCTCCTCTGAAATCGGATATGTTTCCCACCCATACAGCCAACCTCGGGTTGCAAACGACGCAGCCCACAACGTCAGAAGCATTGCCAGCTTGAAAAATATAAAGGTTGTCCAGGGGCCCATTTGCGCCATCTTGTTTTACAGGGATTCTGGTTAAAGAGATAAATTGTACAATTGTAACATCAATCAATAAAGCCATATTCACAGGGCCGGCGCTACCTATAAGGCGAACTAGGCGATCGCATAGGGCGCCATCCCGGGGGGGGGGGGCGCAAAAATGTTTAATCGCTATTATCAAAAAGTACCTAATAATTAGTAACTTTGATTATCTTTCATAACTATATATAACTATATATAATATTATACAAAAGGTGTAGCGGTCTATTTCGGCGCCCAGGACTAACTATCAATTTTACCCCCCCCCCTAATTTTGGTCTATATAGCCCTATATTTATCCGCGATGGTGAAAATGCACAAACCACCTCCTTAATTTGGAAATGTCGCGGAGCTTTTTACCAATCACTTTGCCTTTTTATTTTGGTGTCACATAATTGTTGTAGAAAACGATTAAATAAGTCCGTAGTTCAAATTTCGAACATTTCAAACAGTTATCTAATTTTAATGTTGATTTAATGATCGCTCCAACGATAGACATGGCCTTTCAAAACACGTGACATTTTGGTTTTTAAGTCTCGTTTTCTCTGACTATGAATTAGAAATCTGTTCTAGTGTATAGAGTTTGGTAATGACGGGGTGTTCAATTTATTGTAATTGTTTGGTAAGGTTTGATGAATCGTTTAGATTTGAGACTAACGGTGGAAGATGTTGCTGATATGGTTTTGTAGGTATAAAGTATAGAAGTGTTAAAGTCGTATTTTTTATTTGGCTGTTGTATCGTTGAAAGTTAAGTGGAATCTGATTGGTAGTAGAGCAATGAGAATGTGGGTGATGAGGTATCGTAGTTCTGGAGTTCGGGAATATCGAGTCTTGTGGTATTAAGGTATCGAATTGTTTTGACTGTTGACGTATAGTAGTAGGTCCAGTGAAATCGTTGTTGATTAGGAGTATCGTTTGTAGAGCTTGGTGAAGTTAAGCGAGTTGGTGTCATAGTTCTGGAGGATCGAGTTAAGTTAAGTTTAGGTAACGAAGTTTGTGAATGTAGTAGAGTATATCGAGTAGTCGAGTTTATCGTAAGTAAGATGATTTCAATTCAGGACGGAACACACTACCAAGAAAGGTAGGCGTTCTCTAGCTGAAAAATCTTTGATTTTTTTAGAGAATCTATATTACCCCTATAATATTATATAGGCTGGAATTTAGAACTAACCGTAAATTTTTTTTTTAAATTTAATTTTTTTTATATTTAATAAAAAATTATAGCAATGTCTTAAAAAGTTACCTGTATTTGATTTTTAGAAAAGCATCCCTTTATTTAGGGGATCCAAAATTTTGAATAGCTTGATTAGTTTGATTTACATTTTATTTGTACGTAATCAAAATTAACAAGAAGTATGTTATAATAAAACTATCGTATTTAGACTTCAAACCAAACCTACAGTTAAGTAGTCAATCGATAAAACATATTCTTTTGACATGGTACATAGCTACTATAAAAGATTTCTGATATTTATTACATAATAATAATTAGATAGTATCAATGTGTTTTTTAAGTATGTCTTAGTTACACTTTGTTAATTTAGCTATTCTTTTGAAAGTTATATCCCTTGAATAAAATGTTGGTATTAGGATTTCCAAATGGGAGAGCATTCGTTGCTTAACTTTACATCAACTTCCAAATTACTGCACCTTAGGTTGACCGCTTTCATATAAATACAACTTTAAGTTATTATTTGCTATTATAAAAATTATATATAGCAGAAGTTTTAAACAAAAATAGTTTGTTCGGTTTTTGGTAGGGAGGGGGGGGGGGGGGGGAGAAGCATTTGAAATTTTCTAAGGTGGGGGAGGGGGGGGGGGGGGCTATGTCTGTAAGTACAAAGAAGACTCGTGGACTTAGCAACAATTTCAATAGAATGTGTTTTACCCTTGCAAACTGGAATTGAAGGAATTAGTACAAACTTTTGAGACGAAGGAGACAAGAATAATTTGATTTTGATGTCTTCTTATAAACGTGTATGCAATTGATAATAAATTAATATGTCACTTTTAATAAATTGTTTTCTTATACATATGTTTTAGTAATTAATCTGTGAGAAAGGGGCGTTTTTAAATAAGTTTTTACCTAGGGCGGCTAAATACCCACTGCATATTCGTTAAGTTTTTCAGTGTGAGCTGCGATTAAATTTATTTTAGAGCCATTGCGAAATAACTTCTTCTCTTCTTCGTTCTTAATGTAATGTTGGACAAGTTTCCCCCAACACAATTATGTATTTTCTTGTCAACCTTGTTATGCGCCGTATGACCTGTTGATTCCGATTTCAGCCGGCCGTTCTGTTCTCTATTTGCTTCCATAGCTTTTGTCCGGGTCCCGAGATATGCCAGAAAATACACTTGCCGGAATGCCGTTTGGTCCGAAGGCCGTTTTCCCGAAAACACATTTTCCCGGATGCAGAAAACGCCCAAAATGGACACTTGTTGCTACGGGTCAGTTGAGGTCAGTTTAGAACTAGGGTAGAATAGTCGTGCGTGTGTGAGTTGAGTTCACCCTAGAATATTGTTAACCCCGGTGTGTTTATGTATTGTTATCCCAAGGTCGAATGCGGTATAAAAGCGGGAGTGAATGATTGTCTGGAGTTAGTTGCTAGCGGTTAGGACGAGGGCTATTCTTGAAGGTATTTGAGACGGAATAAAAGTAATTAAAGTAGTCACGAAGAGTTGTCATTTATCTGAAACCAACTCAGAACGTAACACTTGTCCTAATGTGACAAACGCCCAAATGGACACTTGCCCGAACGCGACAAATGCCCGAAAGCCACTTGCCCAAAAGCCGTTTGCCCGAAAAATGTTAATTATTATATATTACCAAATAGTCATTCTTAATCAAATTTAAAGGTGAAATTTTGATAATCAATACATATGTAAGCAAAAATAAAGAGAAAAAAGAATAATATTAAATATTGCCCAAGCAGACATTCTTAATTAATTTGTATTTGCTATATAAAAAAGTGTACAAACATATTTTTTTCTATCTATGAAACAAAAAAAAAATCGTTTATCTCAGGTTTCTATAATGAATCTCACTTTCTTTATTAAGTAATCGCTTCAACACATTGTCTAAACAAGGTGCATTTAAGTGCTGACAACATATTTTCTTCATATGCCGAGGTCAAGAAACATATGAACTCTACTTCATCTGCCCAATGGATCGTTAGGTCTAAAGAGGATTCTTTACTTAATATCTTTTAACAATGACATTTTATTTGATTATGGATAAACAGCTAAGATAAAACACATATAATATAATACCACGTACCTAGTAGAGTTTTTAAAATTCTTCTGAATGTCAAATACTTTCCGTTTTAGTTGAAGAGTTTAACCTCACTCTACGGCCGGTGTTACTGGAGTTATTCGCTGTTTGGTGTAATAAAGTTGGCCTATCAAATATATAGGAGGCGATTCACCCCGATATCAGTGAGATACGGATCTTGTGATTGTTGTAGGTTATCAGGCTAGGCGTATTGTCTTATTTGGATCACATTCTGGAGTACGGTATGCCATATTTGGGTTCAAAACCTATTAGATTTTTTACCAAGCCTGTTTTGGATTTTTCCGGGTAGCTATCACATGACTGGGTTTCAGTAGCACGTCCTCACGTCATCATTGACGTAACTCGGAAACTTTCTCAACCTGACCCCAGTTATTACTGACACTAATAACCAACATTTTACTGATCCTAACCCTATCCGAAAATTATTTCTAACTCTATATTTGAGGACCGTTTTATTCCTAAACCCAGCCACTAACTCTATTCGTGATCATATTATGACATTATTTACAAACATATATCAGAATTTCTTCCAGGTACCTTTTCAGGGGGGGGGAGGAAGGGGTCGGAGCCCACCCCCCTAAGAAAGTCTACTCCCCCTCGAACGAAGTGGAATTTATGTAGAAAACATATTTTTACCAGTGTCCGCTTCGCCTCGAAAATTTAGCCCCCCCCCCCCCACAGAAAATATTAAGTGCATCCACGGAGGAAAAAGTCCTCGAAGAAACACTGACATATATTTAATCCCAACCCTGCCTCGAAGCTAATCCTGATCTTATTTTCTTTCCTAAACTTGTCCACTACTGCCATAAATCCCACACATCTATACTGAATCCTCCAAGTGTTTTATCAAATACCTATGTTGTTTCCCATTTGCCTTTGTTTACATGTTTTCCACACTGAACAACAGATACGTAAAGACGAGTTTTATTATTTTATTTTTGATACGTTTATCTTGTTTTCATTCAACTAAAAAAAAGAACCCTTTTTAAAGTATTACAACTTATAGCTTAATCATAACATATAATTTTTATAAGTTGTTTAATGAAACATGTACATTTATCTGAAATAACAGTGACCCGAAAGATCAGCAACGGAAACTGCGCACAAAAAAGTGCGTAACATTTTTTTTTCTTTATTCAAGCGTTTAAAGTCATTAAGAGTAAATGTATGTATATATTTTCCCAAAATATTACATAAATAAAGTATACTAGTATAATTAGTTTGTATTTGCGCATTTTTGTTTGCGCATTTTTCGCTGCCAGTTTTCCGATTGCGCATTTTTTTTTGGAACCGAAATACCAACGGCAACATTGCAGCGTAACGGTTAACATTATTATCAAAATAGTTTCTTTTCAAATAAACCAAATGCACATACAAACATGTGGAAAACTTTCGAGGGATACAAACTTAACTTTATTTAAGTATACAAAAAAAGAAAAAATCGACTTTCGTGGACGCGTGCGGATGCAACATGTTACATTTAATACCGCAATATCTGTATGTAATAAAAACGTGTTAATATGAAACAAAACCTTAAAATAAAACAATTGCTCATCATATAGCTATCCTTTTATACTTTCAAAACTTAAAAAAAAAAAATGAATCAACAAATTCAATATCATTCTTTTTATAAAAATAACTTATATTTCCGAAAAGAATAAATCATTTCATTAAAGCTGCTAACATTTCAAAATACCGCTTAGAAAAAAAAATCACAACTTTAACTTTCATAATGGAAGTAAGTTTGGAGATTTAATATAATTTAATTTAATGTTTGCGGACGTTGGGAGGGGGGGGGTCTTGTGTACGCTTGTTGACGGGTGGAGAAAGTGTGTTCAAAAATTTGAAAACTTATTAAATTATATGCATGACCCTCAGCTGCAGACGTCAAGTGTTACTTGCAGACGTGAAGAGTTAGCCGCAGACGCAGTGCGTGCTGGGACAATACCCCGCCGCGCAGTTGAGCAAGCACCAGGTGTCCATTCCCGGCACAGTCTGGTAAATTCCATAACTCCGGCATCCTTGTTGAGTGCCGACGTAGGCTGTGGTTAACTGGGCCGTGGGCACCTGGGGTGTGGGCGTTTCCTTCACAGTGACGGGCTGGTTGTTGTCGACATTGGACGGGGAGAGGTAGATGTCGTCGTGAAAGTTTCCGTGGACCCCGGGACGAGAATGCGAACGTCCGCGCAGCCGTAGAATTCTTCCTGATAGCCGCAGCCTATACACGCAGTCCCGTCCGCGTCGGTTCCCCAACTGTTGCCTAAAGGGGAGATAACAATTATAATTATGTTACATATTGTGAATAGTTTTGATTTTTTTGTTGGTAAATTTTAGAGTAGCTTCCCCTGGTTATGTTTATTAGTTTTTTAGTATTTTATTTGCTTGTTTATGTTAGGTAAATTTATGTGTACTAATTTTCGTCAAACTATCATCATAGGTTATCAGGTAAGAGACCGATACAAAGGAAGACAGTTGTTAGAGATTGGGGGTGAGTTATATAAAGACAAGGACAAGTCATATTTTTTTTCTTGTAATGTTTCCAAGTTATTCGTAGTAGTTCGAGTTGCTGTATCAGTTATTTTATTGAACGATTTAGTTATTTTAT
>NW_026733819.1:0-70237 GCF_028476545.2 Physella acuta | reverse complement strand
TCTAGATCTACGACTGGTTTGCTTAAGTCTCGTTTTTTTTATTGTATTTATAACTAATAAATCTTTGATTTGACCTAGATTGTCCTAGATTCTAGATCTAGATCTATAAATAACTTTCTTGGACAGATTTTAGATCTAGAGAAATTTATCGTAAAACTAAATGAAAAAGACAGTTGAAAATTAATATAAGTGTTGGAACGTAATAAATACAGCAAACGGACGTATTGTTAAAGTTATGACCGACAGAAAATTAGATTTAGAACGCGTTAAACTTTTGAATGGGAACACAATTTTCTTCGATAGACGCCGCCATTTTATTGTACTAAAGAGTAAACAAAAACCTGTGACGTCACTATTCCCACAAAGTTTAGTCAATGTTTTAGCATTTTAAAAAAAATGGGTTACTCTACGTATGAATAAATCAATACATTAATTAACGTCTTTAAATAAATTTGTGATTAACAGTCTGTCTGCATTAAAAAATTATTCTCTACCTACATACTATTTTACAGCTCTCCAGATAGAGTCGAACATATCACAATACTTGATCGGACAAACAAAAAAACAAACAAAAAAAAAAAAATATTCAAACATGTAAACAAACTTGACTTTTAGTAGTATATAGATTGTTTGCAGTAGCGTAGCGAGGGGGGAGGGCGGGGGGACATATGTTCCCCGGGGCCGACCTTAGGGGGCGCCAAAAATGGGTTGGAAAAATAAAAATGAAAGCTTGAGGGGGGTGTAAATCGAAAGTTTGAGGGGGATGCAAATCGAAATTTTTAAGGGGGGGGTGCAAATCGAAAGTTTGAGGGGTGGGGTGGAAATCAAAAGTTTGTCCCCGGGCGCCCGGAAGGGTCGCTACGCCTCTGAGTAGGGGCGGTAGGTAGGAATGATATAAAAAGTGTAGACCTATGGCATCGTTGTTCATAGACTGACATAGACGAACCCTATCCGGTACAACATTCATTTTGTATTTGTAAGGCAATTTAGATCTAGTTCTACAACCCACGTCTTAACGGTTACTGCGGTATTGCATAATATTTATTGAGTCTAGTCTAAGCCTGATAAATAATTTACCGGCCCAAAGGCCGCAATATGGCAAAATAATTATCCAAACTTAACTTTATTTTTTTAGATTAATTAAAATATGCATGCATAATAACTTTCAAGAAAAATAACTAATGTGACGAGATCTAGAATCTAGATCTAGATATAAATAATAATAAATACTGAAAAAAATGATTTATCCGAACCTGTATTTCGCTTGCAGATGTTAAGTTAATAAATAAGCCGGCTTACAAACAGAAAATGGCCAGATCAAAATGTACGATTAACAGAGTGATGCAACCTGATGACATTCGACGAAAGACCAGGATGCTAATTGTTGACCCATTTTAATTTCCACTATAGGAGTGTGTTAGGTTAAGTTGCAGTAGCGTAGCAAGGGGGGGGGGGGGCGGGGTGGACATATGTCCCCGGGCGCCGACCTTAGGGGGCGCCAAAAAGGGTTGGAAAAAGAAATTGAAAGTTTGAGGGGCTTGGAAATCGAAAGTTTGAGGGGGGGGGGTGCAAATGGAAATCTCGAGGGGGGGCTGCAAATCGAAAGTTTGAGGGGGGGGGTGCAAATGGAAATCTCGAGGGTGGGTGCAAATGGAAATCTCGAGGGGGGGGGGGGTGCAAATCGAAAAGTTTGTCCCCGGGCGCCGGGAAGGGTCGCTACGCCACTGTTGAGTTGTGACGGCAATTTGGGTCGGGGGGGGGGGTATGGCATTTAGCGACCATATATAACGATGGGAAGAACGGAGGTGGGTAAAATTCGTTTTAAAAAGCTTTGCGTCGTTTATGGGTGACCTTTATACTCTGTTCTTATGCCATTGTTTCAATTTTAACGGGGTAGGACAAAAATAAAAATAAAAAGCTCATTTTGAGCCGCATTACTTAATTATACACAGACTAAGTAAAAAAAGAGTTGACTGTTACTTGGCTTCACTGACTTATTTCGCTGCTTTCATCATCAATTGTTTGCAGTAGCGTAGCGAGGGGGGGGGTACATATGTCCCCGGGGGCCGACCTTGGGGCGCCAAAATGGGTTGGAAAAATAAAATTAAAGTTTGAGGGGGGTGTAAATCGAAAATTTGAGGGGGGCTGGGTGCAAATCGAAAGTTTGTCCCCGGGCGCATGGAAGGGTCGCTACGCCTCTGACGCGGGGTGTAGATGGGGGGGGGTGTTGTGAGCTAGAGGCTGTGGTGTGTGAGGAGTAGGGTGGTACTGATGGGGTGGCATGGTGTCACCTATAGGGTGAGTTCTATATGACACCTATATGGGAGCTGTATTGAAGGTGTATGACAGCTGTATGGTGGTACCCTTGGGGTGCCAG
This sequence comes from Physella acuta, assembly GCF_028476545.2. Taxonomy (NCBI): domain Eukaryota; kingdom Metazoa; phylum Mollusca; class Gastropoda; family Physidae; genus Physella; species Physella acuta. Next base: position 67,860 of record NW_026733819.1, on the reverse strand, counting down.
CGTGTCACATACAGGGTAGGGACCGAAGAGTGGAACATGTATTATGAATCTTTAAGGTTTTGGCTTAAGAATCGAAGCCATAAATATAATATAGGACCTTCGTGGTAGAAACTTCAAAGTGAGACTTTTAGGCTGGGACCTTTAGGGTGATATTTTAGATTTGAACCTTTAAGATGATGTCTTTAGGGAGGGAATTGTGATGTAGTAACTAGTAGAACTGTAAGTTTGTATCGATAACATAAATTGCTTACAAACTTGGTTGTTGTCATTTGAATTAACATATTTCTACCAACCGTCCCTCGTTCTAATCTAAACGTGTATCAATTGGGTCTTGTCTAATATAATGGTAATGAATATGTGCATGATTGAAACTTACTACAGGTGACATAAAAGATTGTTACATATTGTGTCTGTGTATGTGTGTGTCGTCTCTATGTATAATGGTGTGTGTGTCATCTCAATGTTTAATTGTGTACGTGTGTTCTGGTATCACATTGTGTGCGTGTGTCGGATTCTGGCTTCATATCGTGTGTGTGTGTGTGTTTGTGTGTGTGTATGTGTGTGTGTCTGTGTGTAAATGTGTAAATGTGTGTGTGTGTCGGCCTCTGGTTTCCTATCGTGTGTGTGTGTGTGTGTTTCGTCTGGTTTCCTATTGCATCCGTGTGTCCGCTCCATGCTACACCCCGCGCATCCCCCGCTACAGAAGCGATGCCAGTGTTCGTCTGTCTGTTGCATGCATCCACCGGCGTCCATCTTGAGACGCATACGTCAACGTCCGCTTCTCCCGAGCTGCCAGCGGCGACTGGCACAGTCTGGCATCAGGCCTGGTCGTGTCCTGACATTGCTTGACCGGGTCAAGGTCGATCGGAGTCAGACTAGTTAACTGTCCTTTCCTGGAACTGTCCATTCCACCAGCAATCTCTTCCCAAAAACTATCCATTTCGTTTTAGCAACTAGCCTACCACTAGCTATCTCTTAACTATCCGTATTCTACCTCAAACTAAACTACCCCTTTTACCTCAATGCCTAAACTATCTCTACACAATCGGCAGTTATCCCTAAACTATCCCTGCACCATCTGCAAATATCCCTAAACTATCCCTACACTTACTATCCCTAAACTATCCTTACACTATCTGCAAATATCCCTAAACTATACCAACACTATCTGCAAATATCCCTAAACTATCCCTACACTATCTACAAGTATCCCTAAACTATCCCTACACTATAAGGCAAATATCCCTAAACTATCCCTACACAATCTGCAAATATCCCTAAACTATTGCTACACTATCTGCAAATATCCCTAAACTATACCTACACTATCTACAAATATCCCTAAACTATCCTTACACTATCTACATATATCCCTAAACTATCCCTACACTATAAGGCAAATATCCCTTAACTACTACTACACTATCTGCAAATATCCATAAACTATCCTATATTATCCCTGAACTATTCCTACACTATCTGCAAATATCCCTAAACTATCCCTACACTTACTATCCTTAAACTATCCTTACACTCTCTGCAATATCCCTAACCTATCCCTACACTATCTGCAGCTATCCCTAACCTATCCCTACACTATCTGCAGCTATCCCTAAATTATCCCCACACCCCCGCCAGCTGCTCCTACAACTCACCAACACTGTATCAACTCACGTCCTTAAGGAATTCAAAGCATTTTCACTCACCCCTCTCTCACCCCACCCCCACCTCCCCCACCCCCGTGGGGGAGGGGTTGCGGGAGGAGGCTTTCAATTGAGGTCTGATGCCAGAGAACAGTACCACTTCTACCCATAGCACTACCCTCCCCCCCCCCCCCGTGCCACCCCCCCCCCCCTTTTACCTCCACCGTTCCGCTCCTTCTAAAAAGAATTACTTTATACACATTGAATGGGTGGGTTATGTGATCTTGTAAGAATGCCTGCTAATCATAGTTATACAACATTTTTTTTAAAACATACTTAACACATTGAAGGTCGCTGTGAGTAGAACCCTCCCCCTCACCTTCCCCCTCCCCACTACACTTCATCACCACCTCTGGATACACTCCAGCTAATGAACACACCATCATACACAAAATCATCAAGCTTTTAATTTGTTTCCGACTGCTCAACTTAACACACCTCCCCCCCCCCCACTGAATATTGTTAATGTTATGGAACATTAGTAAATGTTACTGTTAGTAAGTCTGTAATTAGCAGGCAAGTCATTAGCAGGTATGTTATCCGCCAGAATAAGGCTAAACTTCAATGAACTACATATAAATTGTTTATTACTATTTATTTATTACTATTTGCACTGGCTGTTTTTTTTTGTTGTAAATACTACGTTGATTGTTGAACTAATTAACTCGGTTTTAGACTATTTCCACGAAACTAGAAAAAAATATACTTCACCAAGTGTTATAAGTTACACTACGGTATTACATAATAGAACGCTTATGTACTACATAAAGTAAATAACAGTACTACATAGAAGTAAAACACTATAATTGTTAGACTTACTGTGCTGTGCTACAGAGAGGTAAATTACCTCCCTGCTTCGATGTGCACTACGTCAGTGCATACAATAAGTCAAAAAGTCTAGTGCTCACAGCCTGCTTAAATATTAGCTTACCGCTATTGTTTAGAAATTAGGAACACGTAAAACAAAATTTCAGGATTCCTAGCAATTTCAAACGTAGTTTACCGCTATTTTTAGAAATTAGTAACACGTAAAACAGATTTACAGATTTGATGGCAATTTCAAACGTAGTTTTAACGCTATTTTTAGAACTGAGTCAGGGGTCGGCGTGGTAAAGCTCATGGTTGCTAAACTGAAAAGTCTCGAGTTCTAACCCTCGGGCAGATGATGCTCGTTAGCTGGGGACAGCCACTCTTCTAGGAGAGACAACTCCTAAATTAAACAACTGCTGCCTTGTAGTTTGTTCTTTGTTGGACAAAGGCTATGGAAACAAATCCAAAAAGAAAAGCAGGCTGAAATCGGAGTCAATGGCCTCAATGGCGCATAACCAGTTGACACGTAATCCTTAATTGTGATGCAAGCATGGTCGAGTCGGCAAAAGCTAATGGTTGATAAATTCGAAAATAATTATCATTAAAAAAGTTTTTAAAAACCCACGTTTTCTGATTGAACTAAAAAGTAGAAAATAAATGCTATACATCACAATAATGCAAGCGATCACTCTACTATAAGCGATGAAAAACGTGGGGCGCCGAAGTAAAAGTTATATTACTATTGATTAGATAATACTATTGACTTTTATTAGGGAGCTTGCAGAAAGTCAACAGTATTAGAAACTGTAAGAAAATCACGGCGCCGGGGAGTCGATTTGACGGGGTCATATTAACGGGGCCGTTTTGACGGGGCCGATTTGTCTCAGGTCGTTTTGACAGGGCACCTATATATATATATATATATATATATATATATATATATATATATATATATATATAAAATATATGGAGGCGCCCAAAATTTGTTTTTGCGGGGTGGCCCTTTTTTTTTCTAGTTCCGCCACTGGGAGAGGGAGGATATGTCAGTTCTTTTCTCATTCGTCCTTAATGAAATAAAAATCAAACAAAGTATGATGAAGCAGGTATAAAAAGTAGGATCAAATCATATTAACTATACATACAAAGTATGTCTATTCATTTACTCTAAACAGAATGAAAATATTTCCTCTGTATTACATAGTGATAACCTTCAACAAAACAAATAATTAATTGCAGCAATTAGATAATGTTGATGGCTCAGTTCAATAATCCCATTCTTAATGTATGTTTCCATGGGAAGTAACTAAGGCACGAAAAGTTGTAATATATTTTAATGGTTATTTCCCTTTAATTAAATTTTCTTTCTATTCGAGTGCCAGCTTACCGCCCTTTATTGACACTTGTTACAATATTTTTAGTAACACATTGTGCACTCAACTTCACCATTCTAAGTTGCAAAGTTTTATTGTCTAGTTTACTGAAGTAGATTCTAAAAAAAACCTGTAGCTCACACAAGAACAAGAAAAATTACAAAAACACATTGTTTGTTTGTTTGTGTGTGTGTGTGTGTGTGTCTGTGTGTGTGTGTTTGTTTGTTTGTTTGTTTGTTAGTTTGTTTAATTGTGTGTTTGTTTGTTTAATTGTTTGATTGTTTGTTTGTTTGTTTGTTTGTTTGTTTGTTTGTTTGTTTGTTTGTTTGTTTGTTTGTTTGTTTGTTTGTTTGTTTGTTTGTTTGTTTGTTTGTTTGTTTGTTTGTTTGTTTGTTTGTTTGTTTGTTTGTTTGTTTGTTTGTTTGTTTGTTTGTTTGTTTGTTTGTTTGTTTGTTTGTTTGTTTGTTTGTTTGTTTGTTTGTTTGTTAGAAAATAAAACAAAAAAAAAACGGCGTAGAAAAACAAAACAAGTGCAACTGACCTTAGTCTAGGAAGTTTTATTTGATTTGTTTTGTATCCGCAAATCTCTTTAAAGATTTATACAACCCCCCCCCCACCCCACATTAGCTCCTCATGTAACAATAACCCACCTTGAAAAATGAAGTGCCTACAAAACTACTCATTCTACTCATACACATTAGAAAGAAAAAAAAAGAGTTGAAATATGACATTTCCGCTTGTTTCTGAACTTTTTATTGTCCGTGTTTTTTTTTAAATAAAGCTCCGCACTTTATTAGGGGGGGGGGTGTCTAAATAGGGTAGCTATGAATAAAATGTGTATGTTTGTACAACAAACGGTATAAATAGATTTTTATATGTGTTATTATAGGATAAATATGGTATTTTATACCGTTTATTAACATTGCTGAATCTGTGTCATCAGTTTTGTACTAAAACAATGTACTGTATCTTTTTATCATAATAGACTGCTATTTAATTATCTGGTTTAATTAACATTTTTAATTGATTAATTAATAAATGTGACATCTCCAGTCGCTTTCATTAACCATAATTGAGTTTTTTTTTTTTTTTTGCAGCAACAATCCATAAATATTGCTAGCCTCTGCTATATTTTCAAATTGTTGTAATTATTATTTTAAACACTTTAATTACCAAAATGTTTATTGTCTTATATTTAGGGATTCCAGCCACCCCCCCCCCCTTTCCCCACCCTACCGCCACAAATCACACACCCCTCCGTCTAGACAACTCCGTGTCACCCCCTTTCGTCAAACCTCCCTCCTCTTACCACCCCAATCACCCCCCTCCCCCCACCATCACCACCATCACCACCACCAATTTTAATAGCTTGTTTTTATTAGACCACAGAAAATTAGTTTGACCACTAAACGACAATGAAGTACAAAAAAAAACAAAAAAAAAAACTACATTTATGGAAGATAAACTTGAGTTACTTAACTATTGAACTAAAATTATAACCTATTCGTTACTTTTTACCCCCAGATTTTAAAAAAACGTCCAAGTTTTAAAAAATCCAAAAACTTGTCTAAAATATATTTTCATCTGTCAGTTCCTGTCCCGGGTCACGCTGACCTTTAGCATGGCATTTCCGCAATGGCATGCTGGGAAGCGAGGAGTAGAGAATGGAAAAAGTTGAATGAAGTGGTACACTTTTCCAAAGCAATTTGCTTCAAACAATTTAAACTTATGCGCATGACGCAAAGGCTCAGCGGATGTCCGGTTAGAGCGGAAGTTGTTAAATTGGCACGGGTTAAAAAATGCCTCGGAATATCCGGGGCGATAATTCTTGCCGGCCGTGTACGCGGGTGTAGATTTTGGGGGGGGGGTGGTTGTAAGCTAGAGGCTGTGGTGTGTGAGAGGTAGGGTGGTACTGATGGGGTGGCATGGTGTCAACTATAGGATGGAGCTGTATGACAACTATATGGGAGCTGTATTGAAGCTGTATGACACCTATATGGGAGCTGTATTGAAGCTGTATGACACCTATATGGGAGCTGTATTGAAGCTGTATGACAGCTGTATGGTGGTATCTTTGGGGTGCCACTGTGTCACCTATAATGTGCGAGCTGTATGACAGCTGTATGGGAGCTGTAAGAAAGCTGTTTAGGAGCCGTATGGTAGGTGTATAGTGGTACCTATGAGGTGCCTTTGCGTCACAAACCGTTGTTTGAATAAATTTGAATAAATTTGAATTTGGCTTAAGAATCGATCGAAGCCATAAATATAATAAAAATAATTAAAAAACTTAATTTTCTTTTATTTTTGACTTGATGGTTGTTTTGTAACAAGAATAATATAACTGCAGTTGGATTATCTTTATTCTATAGACACCATTCCACGCTCTTGTATATTTTTTCCCTTTGTTTTTAAATCATTGTGAAAGATTGGCAAACGTTTAAACTACTTCCATGACTTATTTCCCTTTTTTAAATAGTCAAATAGGGGTGCTCATAAGCTCCTTTTTATAGATTTTTTATAGATTTGTACTAAATAAATTATAAAAACAATTACTTCTCTTAATTATTATTTTTCAAAAAATACATACTAAAGAATAAAAAGGAAATGTATTTAAAATTAATAATATAAATACAAAAAGACATTGAAATAAACATAACACGAGAAACCATTACACATACAAAGCTTTGATTTTTCATATTTTTTCGACCGTCTTGAAAGTTATTAAAAATACGGCACAAATTAAATAAAACAGTTTTTCAAAACAGACTAAGCACACACACTCATGAGAAGTTGTTGTAATTTCATTTAATTGAAAAAAAAGCATTTTTTTTTCGAAACCCGATCAGGCCAGAAATGAGTATCCTATGTTCATATTTTTTGTTTGTATATATATATATATATATGTATATATATATATATATACATATATATATATATATATGTATATATATATATATATATATATATATATATATATATATATATGGAGGGGCCCAAAATTTGTTTTTTCGGGGTGGCCCTTTTTTTCTAGTTCCGCCACTGCCGCTGTGTGCATCATCTTTATGCTCATTGATACAGCAGATCTTGTCTTTGACTGGTGGTTTTTTCACGACGTGTTTACCACAACAAACACTCTCAAAGACTTGATCACACTTTTTATTCTAATTTTCTGCATTGTCGTATGTGGTTGAGACATTGAATTATTGCTTGGAACGATGGGACGTACCCCAGATGGTGCTGAGCCTGCTGACCACGCTGTACATTGGGGAAGTGACCACCATCCAGAAGCTGAAACTAGCTGTGGTGGTTGTCAACTTCGTAACGCTGGTTGTAGTTCTGTTGAAAGAATGTTGTTGTAGACAGGGTGAGAAGGTGTGTGCCAGAATTTTTATCATCCTCGCAATCCTCATTGAGCTTGGTATAGCTATAGCCATTGTCGTTATTGAATATGCATAAAGGTGTTCATTTTATAAAATAATTTCGCCATTGCATATTTTAAATTTATTAGAAGTAATTTATAATTCATGGGTAATGTAGATTTTAAAACCCCCGTACTTAAATTTAATTATTTAAAAAAATATATTTATTCTTATATTTAAATTTACTTTTCACCTTAAGATCAAAACTGTTTTCTTTAAAATAATATAAAGTTAATATAATATAGTTTTTAAAATTCGCTTACTTACGTTTCAGTTAATTATAAAAATAATATTTATTATTCAATTTAAATTTACTATGGTCCTTACTGTTTGTAATGGTGTTTATTGTTGTAAACATAATGAAAAAATTAATGTAAAATATAAATATTAAAGCTTACTTACTTATGATTGATTATCAAATTATTTTTTTTATTAAATATACTGTTTATTTGTTGTTTTCTTATTTAAAGGTTTTTATTTTGTTAGATATATTATAAACCTGAAGCTTAAAGCAGATATTTAACATACTTACTTATGTTTAATAATCGAAATAATCTGTCATTAAGCATTTTCTTAACCTGTGCTTGAAAACTGGTTAACTATTTTAACAAATCCTTTGTAAATTTATATATACATGTAGTATATTTTTTTAAATATTTTATATAGAATTTCGTCAGATTTTTTCTGATTGGTAGGCTACAGCTTTTTGTTAAATTATAGCTGTGTTTTTTTAAGTAGACGAAATAAAGAAACACATCATAAAGTATTTTTCACATTGTTTTCGTTTTCAATCTCTCCTGATCAGTAAATTCAGACTGGTTTATTTACTTTTCCTAATTTTATTTTCATCTAATTAAAGATGTCCTACAGTATTGGCAGATTGTACCTCCATTTTCATTTTAGAATAATGGAACACATTTTACGACTTAAATAGTTTCGATGCGCAATGCACTTTGTTTTGGAAATTCATTTTTAAACCCAAACAGGAAAAACAAAACATTACAGCCAGAATAATCTAATGACTATTGGCTACGTTGATTGATTATTTTGATTCAAAACTATTAAATACACTCGATAATCAGGTTATTTTCACATAACTGACGGATAAGCAACTACACTATATGAACCACTTGTTTTTACGGCATGCATTTCAAACATGAGCTATTTGAGAATGGGGTAAACTATAAGGTTGACATTGTTGGCTGACAGCACTGAAGCGAGATTTATGTTTAGTCTTGGACTCGACTCTTCTGAAGTGACGTCGTCATCGTGTGTAGGGGGTTGACATCGGGTGACATATCAGGGTGACGTTAAAAAGTGGCATTTTAGCATAACAAAAAAAACGGGGTTGTTATAAAAAGGTAACATAGTAGCATAAAAAGAACTGGGGTTACACCAAAATGTGAAACTGAGATTAGAACGAACTCAATAAGCACACATTAAGTTTCAAGACCATTTTCAGAACCAATTTTTAGATACACGAAGGTGAACAGAATGTCAATATTGTGTCACTTCATTATCTTCATATCCCGTTCGTGCCCAAGGCACAAGGGACTGATGAAGTAGAGTTTATCTGTTTCAAAGACCTCAGCGTATGAAAGGAATGTATGGTCCATACTATGCCCAACCGCCTTTGTATCCCTAACGAAAGTCAGGCACCCATGAAAGCAAGGTGGACTTAGAGAAGTCCTGCAGTCAAGATTCTGAACCGAGATCCAAACTCAAGACCTTCGACGTAGCGGTCAAACGGTCTATTATTCGACCACATCATCCCATCAATGTCTCTCTTGCGATGGTTTAACTTTTGAAACTGGAGGTTTTATGGGGTAGCTGTAACAGCCATGACGTAGTTGGAACATTTCACGTGTCAATTTATTTTTTAAAGATTGTAAGAAAATTGTAATTTAATGATAAGTATCAGTTTGGTGTTATTCGTTTGTTATAGTTTTTTAAATATATACTAGACTACCCGCTATCTAGTTAGATAACTGTGGGTTTCGAGGGTCATCCATAAGTGACATCATGTCTGTCACTTATCATCACAAAATAACCAGACCCCACATTCAAAAAGATGTAAATTTAAAAAAAAATACATTTTATTTTAACAATTACACTATCACCTTTGAGTCTCCTTATGAAACTTGATTTACGCGCATAGCCGCGGCATAGGCCCTAGATCTAGATCTAGTATCTTTCAAATTAAATTTTATCTTAAATTAGCCAATTTCATAGCTAAACTAACAAAGATTTATATAAAATAATGTAGGTCTGAACTAGTTTACTATAGAAACTCATTATTATCTAGATCTAGATAGAATTATCTAGATTCTACGACTTGTTTAAGTCTAGTATTTGCAGTGACTCTTGCTAGATCTAGATCTTTACTCTAGATAGATAAATCACTTGTTTCTTGAAGCTAAAAAGCAAAGATTTATATCAAGTATTTAAGGATTAAAATAGTTATAAAATAAAGAAACTCAAAAATGTATTCTGATTTTAAAATGGATTGTATATTTAATTAATGTTGGATTGACCTAGATTCTAGATCTAGTTCTATAAATAACTTTCTTCGACAGCTGATCTTTTTAGATTCTAGATCTAGATCTAGATAAATTTATTGTATATGCTACTTAAATGAATAGGAGTGTTGAAAATTGATATTAGAGTTGGAAAGTAATAGAAGTAGCAAACGGCCGTATTGTCAGAGCTATAGCCGACAGAAAATTAGCTTTAGAACGCGTTAAACGTTGGAATGGGCAACTGAATCTTGTGTGGAAGCCGCCATTGTTGATGTAAAAAGTAAATAAATCATGTGACGCCACTACTCTCTATAAGTAAAGTCATTGTTCTGAACTTTTAAAATTAATGTGGTTAATCTACCAATGAATAAATCAATAAATTAATTAACGTCTTTAAATTAAATTGTGATTAACAGCCTGTCTAAAAAAGAAAATTGTTCTCTACCTACATATTATTTTACAGCTCTACACAGTGCAGATTCTCTCCTGTAATCAAACGGACAAACAAACAAACAAAAAAACAAATAAACATTCAAACATGTAAACAAACTTGAGTTTTAGTAGTTTATAGATAGTTTTAGCTTTATTTCAAATTATAAGTTGGAGCAGCATTTTATAAATGTATACTTTAGATACCTAAAAGTTTGGGATGGGGTAGATGAGCGATAGAACGAATGCTTTAAAAGAAAAAGTCTTGAGTTCGGTTAATATGCTTGGGCGTAAAGGATGCCCTTAAGTCCACCCGGCTCTGGTGCATACCATACTTAGGTCGGGGAAAGTAAACGTGACTTGGCCACACGATAACTGTAAATTCCGAGGAAAGAGTAACAGATTTACTCCGTTTTTTCTTCCCCATGTATTCTCTGCATTCAAAGGGTGGTTAGCTCTTTGTAAAGTTTCCCTTTCAAACCTGACGGTCTATGGGGCAAGTGAAGTAGAGCTCACTTGTTTCTGTGACCTCGGAATATGAAGACATAGTGTGGTCAGCACTATGCCCAGCCGCCTTTACTTTCCTAACATGAGTTAGGTACCCATCAGAGTTGGGTGGACTCAGGGACGGTCTATTGACTAGAACCCGGATTCGAACTCGAGACTTACGGGTTAGCAGTCCAGCTCTCTACCGCTAGACCATGATTAGCTTTTTACCAATCAGTTTACCACGCTGTCGTGAATGTGCCTTTATGTGGTGATCCTTTAAGACAGCAAAGTTTGAGAGGCTGCTATAGCACTCACATAAGTTCACATCGTCGTAATAAAACAATAATAATAAAATAGCAATGACATAAGTTTACATCGTGGTAGTTAAAAACAATAATAATAAAAGAAAAGGTTTTAAAAACTGGAACATGAAATGAAAATGTATTTTAGCTACGTGACTTACAGAAGCTTTTTTATTTAATAAGACCAAAAATAATATTTTAATGTTAAATAATTATTTTTGAAACATGGGAATGTTATATAGTTTTTGACACATGTACACTAATTTTTTATAATAAATTTATAAGTTGTTTTCTTGTTTGCTTTTTGTTGCTTTAATACAAAATAGAAAGTTTTCAGAACATTTAACAAAACTAAGCATACATGTATGATAATTAATTAACTGCGAAATTCATCAATTGTAAATAATACTGTTGGGTTGCTGCGGATAACAAATTATACATTAAACTTTTTACAGTAATCAATAATATTTCCACAAACAACTACTACTTGAACATTTTTTTTTGTCGACATCATTATATTAGAAAAAAAAGTATATTCATTTTTTATCAAAAACGGTGTAGATCTATTTACATGTGATGATGTGTGAATAAAGATAATAAAAATAATGTATCAAAAAGAAAATACTAAAACTGTATATAAAAAAAATAAGGATAAGAATCAATGCATCAAACATATTTCATACAATCTTAAACAGGTAACAACTAACCAGTGGCGTAGCGAGGTCGGGTGTCACCCGGTGCGGCACTTAATGGTGTCACCCCCCTTCCCCCAGAGGCATAGAGACCCTTCCCAGGGACAAACTTTCAATTTTCGATTTGCACCCCCCCCCCTCAAACTTTCGATTTGCACCCCCCCCCCTCGAGTTTTTTTCTATGTATTTTGATATTTTTTGCCTTGGTGTCACCCCCCTAAATGGTGTCATCCGGTGCGGTCCGCACCCCCGCCTCCCCCCCTCGCTACGCCCCTGCAACTAACAGGCCTTATAAGTTTTAGAAAAAACAGGGCCGAAACTTCCAGTCGGCTCACATTTGCACCAACCGGTCTTCCATACTTTTTTGACATCTGTCATATCAACGTCATTGCTGTTGTAAAATTTGACTTGACCTTTGCTCCGTAAAAGATGTGTATCTTCTGAACTGACGCTGCTTCTTACACGATAGTAGTGAAAAACGAGGGAAGAATTATTTTTCATTTCTTCTAAACTTTCGGCGTAATTATCAATTTCCCTGCATTGATTGTGTGATATCATCTCTATATTGACATAGATTTCCCCCAAAAGTTGTGAACGAAATGTTTCCTCTGGCTTTTTGAAATAAAGTTTGATTAGATAGGTTTTAAAAGCTGAGCTTGTTTTGTTTAGATGTTCACATGTTGAACTTACAGCAATATTTGGGATAAAATTTATTATTTGGTAGCAGCCAGCTAAATTCCATTCACCATTTCCTCTTACAGTGCCACTCCACAAGGCCATCGCCATTGTTCCTGGGGTTTTATTTTCAACATCTACTTTAAATAACTCTCCTTTTTCGTTCAGTAAATTGTTCAATGACGTCATCCGAACCCAGTTGGCCGACTTGACTGATGACTCATGGGTTGGGTTCAGCTCGTGAGTTGGGTTCAGCTCGGGTAGGTACATAAAGACACTGACGTCATTGATATACGGCTTCTCATTTAAGGTTTCATCAAAATCTGTCGTAGGCCGACGGAAGTATTTTTCGCCTTTATCGTTTCTCGCCAAATAATTACAACATAACATAATCACCGAAAACAAAATCAGTAAACTATGTCCGATCAGTATGCAAATTCGAATCTTCTTTTGGTGTTTCTTGAGTTCATCGTTGCGCTTTTTCTGAAAATATCTTACAACAAGGATAACCAATCGAGCGATCATGCTGATAATTATAACAATGGCTTTACCTAACTGATACCTGCTGATAGGCACTTCCCGGCATAGAGCGACGACTAAATTTATGACCAATTGGGGAATCTCCACAATAACAATGGCAGCAACACTCAAGCAATCGGAATCGATAAGCTCCTTTTGTTTTAAAAATCTCACAATACTATTCGAAATTTCTGCAGTAAAAATGCAAGTTGCTATTGTCGTGAATATCAGGGTTGCCATAACTAGATTAGGGTCGAATGGTCCGTACACAATTCCTTTTTTAGCTGTAACAACATCCGCAAAAAACAGCCATTCGGTAACAATTTCAGCCAAGTTGATGAAAAATAAAATATCATTCAGTCTTAGAGATCCCATATAATTCAGTCTTATAGATTCCATCTTCTCACCTCGAACTTTGAATGCCTGTTATAGATCTTTCCTGTATGAAAATAGTCAGTAAGAAAAATGCTTATCAAAATATAAACAACCTACACTATTATTGCGTTTCTATTATAAAGTATATATGTTTAAGTATTCTTGTATATTAAGCAAATATAGTTCTATTGATTAAATACGTTTTTCACGTGCTGTTGCTTCTGTAATATAAAAAAGAAAACATATAGGGCCTATGCATGCTCATATTCGTATGAAAAGGAACGCGTGGTCGAGTGGTAGAGCTCTCGATTGTTTCAGGACGGTCTCGAGTTCGGATCACGGCCCAGACTCGAACGTCCCTTAGCCTACCCAGCTCTGAAGGGTACCTGACTCACGTTAGGGAAATTAAAAGCAGCTGGACAGAGTTCTGACTATACCACCCCTTCATATGTAAAAAAAAATGTGAACTCTACTTCAACTGCCTTAGTTGATTTTGTTTAGAACTTAAGCTCTATATAATTTTTACAGTAGCAAATAATAACTTAAAGTTGTATTTATATGTAAGCGGTCAATCTAAGGTGCAGGAATTTGAAATGAATGTAAAGTTAAGCAACGATTTATCTCCCATTTGAAAATCAAAATAACAAAATTGTATTCAAGGGAAATAAATTTCACAAGAATTGCTAAATTAACCAAGCGTAACTAACGCATGTTTGAAAAACCACAATAAAACTCTCTGAATATTATTACGTAATAATTATAACACATCTTGTGAAAACAGTATATTTTACCTCATGAATACTTAACTGTAGGATTTATTTGAAAATCTAAAAATTGTAGCTTTATTATAACATACTGCTATTCAATTTTGATGACATACTTAAATTGGTATTGTTTATGTGTTATAGTGATATGAAATTTTGGATCCCCTAAAATTTATATATGGTGTCACCCCCGGCCCCCGCCTTGCGACTCCTCTGGGCTTAGTAATAAATATAAGACAGACACACACACATTCATTTCTTTATATACATATATATATATACTAGCCGTCCCGGCCAGGCCCTGCTCTGGCTTCTGTGAAAAACCTTTCTGTTAAAGACCATTACCTGTGTGTTTAGTAATCATCATAAACCCGGCATTGCACACCCAAACCAAAACCAAAACAACAAAACGCAAACATAACGCTAACACAATTACAAATACAAACGAAAACAAAAACCTAACCACTAACCCAACCACAACCACAAACACCAATACGAACACAAAGAAAAAAACAAACGAAAAAGCAAACGAAAACAAACCAAATCCAAATGCAAAACCAACCACAAACCCAAAGAAAAAAACACAAACGAAAAAACAAACGAAAACAAACCAAATACATACGCAAAACCAACCACAAACACAAATACAAACACAAACGCAAAGAAAATAAAACACAAACGAAAACGAAAAAAGAAAGAACAAAAACGAACCAAATCAAAACGCAACCAGTAACGCAAACCCAACCTAAACACAAAGAAAACACTAACGCGAACATAAACGCACAGTGCTCAGAGTCTAGCCCGGGGCAGAATCGCCTGTTTCAGCTTAATAAACGACTATAGTACCCCAACTTATTCATAGTCTTTTGCACTCACTTTAACGAACGTAGGCGCCAAACCAAACACGGGAGGCCAGGGACCCCAAATAGCACCCTGTCTGGGCGCCAGAGGACGCACCATGACGTCACCGCCTGATTGAACTTAGTAAACGACTATAGTACATAACTTATTCATAGTCTTTTGAACTCACGCGAACGTATATACCATAGCGTATACCGGAAGGCCCGGGGCGCCAAATAGCACCCTGTCGGGGTGCCGGAGGATGCCCGGATTTGATTCACTTAAAGACTATAGTAACCTTTCTTACCCATAGTCTATCGCACTGTTAAAAACAAAACTATGCAGCATAGCGCTCACATGATAGCCCAGGGTGCCAAATCGAACCGTGCAAGGGCGCCGGCGGACGCGCCTCTTTCAATCTAGTGAACAAAAATGATAATACTCCAAGCTTATCCGTAAATGGAAAGAAATAAACATATAGGATTTGTAGGACCTGGCTTATTAAATGTTATTGATTTTAAAAAAAATAAATATTGAACAGTATGTTCAGTGTATAGAATAAATAAAAGGCAGTGTTAAAAATACCTAACGACATTGCACTTAATCAATCCCCGCTAATTATGTAATTATTTTTTTTTTCTCTTAACACCAAAAACAAAGTAATAAAATGTAAATTCTTTCTTCTTAAGAATTTTTTTATTAAAGGGACGTAACTGTGCAGTCAATACATTTCCGACACAATTTTAGAAATTTTATAAACGTCGATACACTTTTTAAAAAATTTATGTCGTGTTCATAATTGAAAATTATTTTTCTAAGTAAATAGAATGAAAATTGTTTTTAAAGACTTTCAATGGTAATTTTTTGACTCGTAAATTTAGACTGTGAGCACGATAAAAAATCTAACACTTAAATCCATAGAAGTGTCAACGACAAACTTTTTTGCCACACTTTACAGAACTGAGCTTTATATATTAGATATATATATGTATATATATATATATATATATATATATATATATATATATATATATATATATATATATATATACCTAATCCTAATCAAAGATTACACAATTTGAAAGAAAAATCTTAGTGGCTCTTTGAAAACTGGGAAATTTTGTAATTTGCAAATGTTGGCTCTTTCGTCTCAAAAGGTTGCCGACCCCTGCCCTAAATAAAGGGATGTGTTTCAAAAAATCAAACACAGGTAATTGTTTTAGACACTGCTAGAATTATTGATTAAATATAAAAAAGTTTAAATTAAAAAATCAAAGTTTACGATTAGGTCAGGGGCGGAACTACAGTGCCGCCAGACCCCGCAATGCGGGGGGGCCCACGCCATTTAGGGGCCCACAGCCGACCATAATAATTTTTTTCATACTTAATTTTTTTTTCTTTCAATTTTGACTTGATGGTTGTTTTGTAAAAAAAAAGATTACCGTAGCTGCGGTTGGATTATCTTTATTCTATAGACACCACCCCACGCTCTTGTATATTCTTTTTCCCTTTGTTTTCTAAACCACTATGAAAGCGGAGTCCTCTTTCTCCTACAATAAAACTTATCAAAGATAAGCATACTTTCAAACCATTCCATTACTTATTTCCCTTTTTTAAATAGTCAAATAGGGCTCCTTTTAATAGATTTGTACTAAACAAATTAAAAAAGAATTATTTCTCTTAATTATTTTTTTTATAAAAAAGTTACTAAACAATGACATTGTATAAAAAGGAAATGTGTTTAAAAATAATAATATAAATACAAAAAAACATAAAAATAAACATAACACGAGACACCATTACTTATACAAAGCTTGCATGGCTTATATTCTTTTGCCCGATTTTGAGGTCACAGGTAATATATCAGAGATAAAATAAAACTGGTTTTCACAAAACTCACTAATGCACTTACACACATGACATGATGTTGTAATTTGCTTTAATTTAAAAAAAAAATTCTATTTAAACCCGAACAGGCCAGCAATGAGTATCTTATGTTCGTATTTTGTGTTTATATATATATATATATATATATATATATATATATATATATATATATATATATATATATATATATATATATATATATATATATATATATATATATATATATGGTGGGGGGGGCTAGAAAAATTGTTTGCGGGGTGGCCCTTTTTTTCTAGTTCCGCCACTGGATTAGGTATATAAATTCCATCTTATTTAATAAATATTAATACTTTTAGAGTGGTAATATAGATTCCTAAATAACTAGATTCTTCAACTAGAGAACGCCTACCTTTGTTTGTAGTGTGTTCCGTCCTGAATTAAAATAATCTTACGTACGATAAACTCGACTACTCGATATACTCTACTACATTCAGAACACATATAAAACTTCGATACCTAAACATAACTAGACTCAATGCTCAAGAACTACGACACCAACTCACTTAACTTCACCAAGTTCTTCAAACGGTACTTCCAGTCAACAAGAATTTCACTGGACCTACTACAACTATTTAACAGTCAACACAAAATATTAAGAGAGTGATTATTTCCCCTAGTTCACTTGTCTTAACTAATATTCTAAGAATCATTATGTCAAATTGTTTTTTTACAATGATTATAAAACAGATTATGTTGCGTTATTTGTTTTGGTGTATTGTGCGTATAATTTGTTTGTTTTTTGTTTAGAGTGAAAAATTGTTTTGTTTTGTCGGCCTACATTATGTGTTTTTTTTTTTATTTCTTCAGAGTACTACTTTCAATTTATTTTACATCGTAGCGAAGATAATTTACATCATGTTTGTCGCCGGAGCGAAATTGCAGGCACTTCTAACTGACAGATACGGTTCGTAATTGGTACGTGGGTCAAGACATGAAGACAATGCATCGTGACATTAAATTTGACTTAATTGGATGCCTAAATAATTTTTTTATCAATTAATTAAAATTTTGACCAAATTAGTAGGCAGTTCTATCCACACGCGTCATCACGGCAAAAGCGCGTCATCACGTTCAATAGGCGCGCAAAGGTTTTTAGTCATGTAACTCTATTGTCTGGTCAACAGTCTAGTTCTTTACCACTAGACTACGCTATCCCATAATACTTTATGTAATAAAAAGCTTGTAAAAAATTCTGTAAATATATAACTATTTAAATAATTAAATAATTAACAGCTAGACTACGCAATCCCATATTACATTATGTAATAAAAAGCAAAAAAAAATACGTTAAATATACAATAATGTTCTGCTATTTAAATAATTAACCGGCGCTGGAAGTTCCAAGCGACGGAATGTTACGTCATTGTTCTCCATCGCATCAGCCCAGCTTCGTTGCATCGTATAACCACTCTACGGACGTGGATGTCTCAACCAGCGTTGAGATGAGATTAGTGCGTCATCACATTAACCAACGAAAGTCACACCTACACCCGCCTCACTGGAATTTGAGCCCGTTCAACCAGTTACAGTTGTGTATCATTGTATTTGTTGCTGCACTATATTGTCTTAACATGCGTATAACTCGTTAATACTACAAAGTATAAAAATAATAAATACATAAAAACGTTTATAATTACAAGCTTTTATAAATGCACTAAAAAGAAGAAAAGCGTGGGCTATAAGTATTTAAACAATCGGCCCACGCTTTTATTTATAGTGATATAAATAGTAGTGCATTAATATATTTAAAGAAAGTATTTTTTTAATATTTATAGTAGCTGCAGATTTATAATATTTTTAAATATATATAATATAAAATGCTGAAAAGAATTTGAACCCACACCCCCCCTCCGGGGGGACAACACTGTCCAAGTAGTATAATTAATGTTGTGTAACATTAGTTAGTAAGTTATTAACATGCCTGTATTTAGCAGGTAAGTCATTAGCAGGTATATTATCCGCCAGAATCAGGCTGAACTTTAATGAACTACTTTGAGTGCTACCCCCCCCCCCCCCCCCGAGAAAAAAGTCTGGAAGAAACTATGCTACTTCTTAGTCATTACACGACTTATCGCTTCGCTATCTGTATTTATATTTTAAACCAACAAATACACTTACCTATGGATTGCTTTATTAGTGCTTAGTTACATAGTCAAAATTCACAACAAATGACACATTATTATCTGGTTTCTCTATAATCGTCAAGATATTAGTCCACGATTTCACTGCGTAGAATTGGGAATACCAAAAGTTTTATTTGACGTGGCAGTTATTTTTTTACTGCTGTTTAAAATTGTCCGTAAAACAATGGGGATGGAAGTCGTGCGTTTTAAAGGTTTCCAAGTAGTATTGTCAGATGCGTAGCGAGGGCAGGGCGGGGGGAGCGGACCGCAGCGGGTGACACCATTTGGGGGGGGGGGGTTACACCAAGGCAAAAAATTCCAAAATGTACAGAAGTAAAATGTTTTTTATTAATGATTAATTAAAGTAATTAAAGTTAAATAGTGTTTAAAGTAGAATCGACAATTATTACAAAAGGGTGGAGTGACACCATGACGTAGACCTACTAACTATAGAGAAAACAATGCTACATCCAACTGTATTATTAACAGACTATAGATAAACATCGTTACTATTAAGACTGCAGTGATTTAAGCTTATACACATACATGTACACGTATGCGGCATATATTTAAATTATAGACCTATGTAGGCCGACACACACAAACAAATTAATATATATATATATATATATATATATATATATATATATATATATATATATATATATATATATATATATATATATATATATATATATATATATAAACTTTGTTTCTAGGGGAGTAGCACCACGAAGTGCCGCACCGGGTGAACCGACCTAGCGACCACACGGAGTATTGTAAATGTTATGGAACATTAGTAAATGTTACTGTTAGTAAGTCTGTAATTAGCAGGCAAGTCATTAGCAGGTATGTTATCCGCCAGAATAAGGCTAAACTTCAATGAACTACATATAAATTGTTTATTACTATTTATTTATTACTATTTGCACTGGCTGTTTTTTGTAAATACTACGTTGATTGTTGAACTAATTTACTCGGTTTTAGACTATTTCCACGAAACTGGAAAATAATATACTTCACCGAGTGTTATAAATTACACTACGGTACTACATAATAGTACGCTTATGTACTATATAAAGTAAATAACAGTACTACATAGAAGTACAACACTATAATTGTTAGACTTACTGTGCTGTGCTACAGAGAGGTAAATTACCTCCCTGCTTAGATGCGCACTAGGTCACTGCATACAAGAAGTCAAACAGTCTAGTGCTCACAGCTTGCTTAAATATGTTTTTGAGTGAGAAAATTTAGCTAGCTATTTTTAGAATGTAGTATAACGGAAATCACTGGCAATTTCAGTGGAAATTTTTTTTTAGAAATGAGTAACACGCAGGTGCAGAAATACAGTGCCGCCAGACCCCGCAATGCGGTGGGGGGGGGGGGGGGGGGGGCACGCCATTTAGGGAATCCCATATTACATTATGTAATAAAAAGCAAAAAAAAATACGTTAAATATACAATAATGTTCTGCTATTTAAATAATTAACCGGCGCTGGAAGTTCCAAGCGACGGAATGTTACGTCATTGTTCTCCATCGCATCAGCCCAGCTTCGTTGCATCGTATAACCACTCTACGGACGTGGATGTCTCAACCAGCGTTGAGATGAGATTAGTGCGTCATCACATTAACCAACGAAAGTCACACCTACACCCGCCTCACGGGAATTTGAGCCCGTTCAACCAGTTACAGTTGTGTATCATTGTATTTGTTGCTGCACTATATTGTCTTAACATGCGTATAACTCGTTAATACTACAAAGTATAAAAATAATAAATACATAAAAACGTTTATAATTACAAGCTTTTATAAATGCACTAAAAAGAAGAAAAGCGTGGGCTATAAGTATTTAAACAATCGGCCCACGCTTTTATTTATAGTGATATAAATAGTAGTGCATTAATATATTTAAAGAAAGTATTTTTTTAATATTTATAGTAGCTGCAGATTTATAATATTTTTAAATATATATAATATAAAATGCTGAAAAGAATTTGAACCCACACCCCCCCCCTCCGGGGGGACAACACTGTCCAAGTAGTATAATTAATGTTGTGTAACATTAGTTAGTAAGTTATTAACATGCCTGTATTTAGCAGGTAAGTCATTAGCAGGTATATTATCCGCCAGAATCAGGCTAAACTTTAATGAACTACTTTGAGTGCTACCCCCCCCCCCCCCCCCCGAGAAAAAAGTCTGGAAGAAACTATGCTACTTCTTAGTCATTACACGACTTATCGCTTCGCTATCTGTATTTATATTTTAAACCAACAAATACACTTACCTATGGATTGCTTTATTAGTGCTTAGTTACATAGTCAAAATTCACAACAAATGACACATTATTATCTGGTTTCTCTATAATCGTCAAGATATTAGTCCACGATTTCACTGCGTAGAATTGGGAATACCAAAAGTTTTATTTGACGTGGCAGTTATTTTTTTACTGCTGTTTAAAATTGTCCGTAAAACAATGGGGATGGAAGTCGTGCGTTTTAAAGGTTTCCAAGTAGTATTGTCAGATGCGTAGCGAGGGCAGGGCGGGGGGAGCGGACCGCAGCGGGTGACACCATTTGGGGGGGGGGGTTACACCAAGGCAAAAAATTCCAAAATGTACAGAAGTAAAATGTTTTTTATTAATGATTAATTAAAGTAATTAAAGTTAAATAGTGTTTAAAGTAGAATCGACAATTATTACAAAAGGGTGGAGTGACACCATGACGTAGACCTACTAACTATAGAGAAAACAATGCTACATCCAACTGTATTATTAACAGACTATAGATAAACATCGTTACTATTAAGACTGCAGTGATTTAAGCTTATACACATACATGTACACGTATGCGGCATATATTTAAATTATAGACCTATGTAGGCCGACACACACAAACAAATTAATATATATATATATATATATATATATATATATATATATATATATATATATATATATATATATATATATATATATATATATATAAACTTTGTTTCTAGGGGAGTAGCACCACGAAGTGCCGCACCGGGTGAACCGACCTAGCGACCACACGGAGTATTGTAAATGTTATGGAACATTAGTAAATGTTACTGTTAGTAAGTCTGTAATTAGCAGGCAAGTCATTAGCAGGTATGTTATCCGCCAGAATAAGGCTAAACTTCAATGAACTACATATAAATTGTTTATTACTATTTATTTATTACTATTTGCACTGGCTGTTTTTTGTAAATACTACGTTGATTGTTGAACTAATTTACTCGGTTTTAGACTATTTCCACGAAACTGGAAAATAATATACTTCACCGAGTGTTATAAATTACACTACGGTACTACATAATAGTACGCTTATGTACTATATAAAGTAAATAACAGTACTACATAGAAGTACAACACTATAATTGTTAGACTTACTGTGCTGTGCTACAGAGAGGTAAATTACCTCCCTGCTTAGATGCGCACTAGGTCACTGCATACAAGAAGTCAAACAGTCTAGTGCTCACAGCTTGCTTAAATATGTTTTTGAGTGAGAAAATTTAGCTAGCTATTTTTAGAATGTAGTATAACGGAAATCACTGGCAATTTCAGTGGAAATTTTTTTTTAGAAATGAGTAACACGCAGGTGCAGAAATACAGTGCCGCCAGACCCCGCAATGCGGTGGGGGGGGGGGGGGGCACGCCATTTAGGGAATCCCATATTACATTATGTAATAAAAAGCAAAAAAAAATACGTTAAATATACAATAATGTTCTGCTATTTAAATAATTAACCGGCGCTGGAAGTTCCAAGCGACGGAATGTTACGTCATTGTTCTCCATCGCATCAGCCCAGCTTCGTTGCATCGTATAACCACTCTACGGACGTGGATGTCTCAACCAGCGTTGAGATGAGATTAGTGCGTCATCACATTAACCAACGAAAGTCACACCTACACCCGCCTCACGGGAATTTGAGCCCGTTCAACCAGTTACAGTTGTGTATCATTGTATTTGTTGCTGCACTATATTGTCTTAACATGCGTATAACTCGTTAATACTACAAAGTATAAAAATAATAAATACATAAAAACGTTTATAATTACAAGCTTTTATAAATGCACTAAAAAGAAGAAAAGCGTGGGCTATAAGTATTTAAACAATCGGCCCACGCTTTTATTTATAGTGATATAAATAGTAGTGCATTAATATATTTAAAGAAAGTATTTTTTTAATATTTATAGTAGCTGCAGATTTATAATATTTTTAAATATATATAATATAAAATGCTGAAAAGAATTTGAACCCACACCCCCCCCCCCCCCTCCGGGGGGACAACACTGTCCAAGTAGTATAATTAATGTTGTGTAACATTAGTTAGTAAGTTATTAACATGCCTGTATTTAGCAGGTAAGTCATTAGCAGGTATATTATCCGCCAGAATCAGGCTAAACTTTAATGAACTACTTTGAGTGCTACCCCCCCCCCCCCCGGGAAAAAAGTCTGGAAGAAACTATGCTACTTCTTAGTCATTACACGACTTATCGCTTCGCTATCTGTATTTATATTTTAAACCAACAAATACACTTACCTATGGATTGCTTTATTAGTGCTTAGTTACATAGTCAAAATTCACAACAAATGACACATTATTATCTGGTTTCTCTATAATCGTCAAGATATTAGTCCACGATTTCACTGCGTAGAATTGGGAATACCAAAAGTTTTATTTGACGTGGCAGTTATTTTTTTTACTGCTGTTTAAAATTGTCCGTAAAACAATGGGGATGGAAGTCGTGCGTTTTAAAGGTTTCCAAGTAGTATTGTCAGATGCGTAGCGAGGGCAGGGCGGGGGGAGCGGACCGCAGCGGGTGACACCATTTGGGGGGGGGGGGGTTACACCAAGGCAAAAAATTCCAAAATGTACAGAAGTAAAATGTTTTTTATTAATGATTAATTAAAGTAATTAAAGTTAAATAGTGTTTAAAGTAGAATCGACAATTATTACAAAAGGGTGGAGTGACACCATGACGTAGACCTACTAACTATAGAGAAAACAATGCTACATCCAACTGTATTATTCAGTGGCGGAACTAGAAAAAAATGGCCACCCCGCAAAAAAAATTTTTAGGCCCCCCCCCATATATATATATATATATATATATATATATATATATATATATATATATATATATATATATATATATATATATATATATATACATATATACTAAGAGCATAGGTTACTCATTGCTGGCCTGTTCGGGTTTTGAAAAAAATGGTTTTTTTTTTTCAATTGAAACAAATTACTACATAATTTCATGTGTGTAAGTGCATTAGTGTGTTTTAGAAAAACAGTTTTATTTTATTTGCTTTGAGTTCTCTTAACATCTATCTAGCCAAAAGAATATAAAACATGAAATCTTTGTAGAAGTAATGGTGTCTCGTGTTATGATTATTTTTTTTTTTTTTTGTATTTATATTATTAATTTTAAATACATTTCCTTTTTATACAAGGTCATTCTTTAGTAAGTAGCCTACTTTATGAAAAAATATTTAGTAAGAGAAGTAATTGCTTTTTAATTTGTTTAGTACAAATCTATTAAAAGGAGCTTATGAGCACCCCAATTTGACTATTTAAAAAAGGGAAATAAGTCATGGAAGTGGTTTGAATGTTTGCTTATCTTTGTTAAGTTTAATTGTAGAAGAGAGAGAACTTGGCTTTCACAGTGGTTCAAAAAGAAAGGGAAAAAGAATATAAAAGAGCGTGGGGATGGTGTCTATAGAATAAAGATAATCAAACCGCAGCTATGGTAATCGTTTTACAAAACAAACATCAAGTAAAAAATTGCAAGAAAATTAGATTTTTTTAACTATAATAAAAACTATTAGGGTCGGCCGTGGGCCCCTAAATGGCGTGGGCCCCCCCGCATTGCGGGGTCTGGCGGCACTGTAGTTCCGCCCCTGGTATTATTAACAGACTATAGATAAACATCGTTACTATTAAGACTGCAGTGATTTAAGCTTATACACATACATGTACACGTATGCGGCATATATTTAAATTATAGACCTATGTAGGCCGACACACACAAACAAATATATATATATATATATATATATATATATATATATATATATATATATATATATATATATATATATATATATATATATATATATATATATAAACTTTGTTTCTAGGGGAGTAGCACCACGAAGTGCCGCACCGGGTGAACCGACCTAGCGACCACACGGAGTATTGTTAATGTTATGGAACATTAGTAAATGTTACTGTTAGTAAGTCTGTAATTAGCAGGCAAGTCATTAGCAGGTATGTTATCCGCCAGAATAAGGCTAAACTTCAATGAACTACATATAAATTGTTTATTACTATTTATTTATTACTATTTGCACTGGCTGTTTTTTTGTAAATACTACGTTGATTGTTGAACTAATTTACTCGGTTTTAGACTATTTCCACGAAACTGGGAAATAATATACTTCACCGAGTGTTATAAATTACACTACGGTACTACATAATAGTACGCTTATGTACTATATAAAGTAAATAACAGTACTACATAGAAGTACAACACTATAATTGTTAGACTTACTGTGCTGTGCTACAGAGAGGTAAATTACCTCCCTGCTTAGATGCGCACTAGGTCACTGCATACAAGAAGTCAAACAGTCTAGTGCTCACAGCTTGCTTAAATATGTTTTTGAGTGAGAAAATTTAGCTAGCTATTTTTAGAATGTAGTATAACGGAAATCACTGGCAATTTCAGTGGAAATTTTTTTTTAGAAATGAGTAACACGCAGGTGCAGAAATACAGTGCCGCCAGACCCCGCAATGCGGTGGGGGGGGGGGGGCACGCCATTTAGGGAATCCCATATTACATTATGTAATAAAAAGCAAAAAAAAATACGTTAAATATACAATAATGTTCTGCTATTTAAATAATTAACCGGCGCTGGAAGTTCCAAGCGACGGAATGTTACGTCATTGTTCTCCATCGCATCAGCCCAGCTTCGTTGCATCGTATAACCACTCTACGGACGTGGATGTCTCAACCAGCGTTGAGATGAGATTAGTGCGTCATCACATTAACCAACGAAAGTCACACCTACACCCGCCTCACGGGAATTTGAGCCCGTTCAACCAGTTACAGTTGTGTATCATTGTATTTGTTGCTGCACTATATTGTCTTAACATGCGTATAACTCGTTAATACTACAAAGTATAAAAATAATAAATACATAAAAACGTTTATAATTACAAGCTTTTATAAATGCACTAAAAAGAAGAAAAGCGTGGGCTATAAGTATTTAAACAATCGGCCCACGCTTTTATTTATAGTGATATAAATAGTAGTGCATTAATATATTTAAAGAAAGTATTTTTTTAATATTTATAGTAGCTGCAGATTTATAATATTTTTAAATATATATAATATAAAATGCTGAAAAGAATTTGAACCCACACCCCCCCCCTCCGGGGGGACAACACTGTCCAAGTAGTATAATTAATGTTGTGTAACATTAGTTAGTAAGTTATTAACATGCCTGTATTTAGCAGGTAAGTCATTAGCAGGTATATTATCCGCCAGAATCAGGCTAAACTTTAATGAACTACTTTGAGTGCTACCCCCCCCCCCCCCGAGAAAAAAGTCTGGAAGAAACTATGCTACTTCTTAGTCATTACACGACTTATCGCTTCGCTATCTGTATTTATATTTTAAACCAACAAATACACTTACCTATGGATTGCTTTATTAGTGCTTAGTTACATAGTCAAAATTCACAACAAATGACACATTATTATCTGGTTTCTCTATAATCGTCAAGATATTAGTCCACGATTTCACTGCGTAGAATTGGGAATACCAAAAGTTTTATTTGACGTGGCAGTTATTTTTTTTACTGCTGTTTAAAATTGTCCGTAAAACAATGGGGATGGAAGTCGTGCGTTTTAAAGGTTTCCAAGTAGTATTGTCAGATGCGTAGCGAGGGCAGGGCGGGGGGAGCGGACCGCAGCGGGTGACACCATTTGGGGGGGGGGGTTACACCAAGGCAAAAAATTCCAAAATGTACAGAAGTAAAATGTTTTTTATTAATGATTAATTAAAGTAATTAAAGTTAAATAGTGTTTAAAGTAGAATCGACAATTATTACAAAAGGGTGTAGTGACACCATGACGTAGACCTACTAACTATAGAGAAAACAATGCTACATCCAACTGTATTATTAACAGACTATAGATAAACATCGTTACTATTAAGACTGCAGTGATTTAAGCTTATACACATACATGTACACGTATGCGGCATGTATTTAAATTATAGACCTATGTAGGCCGACACATACACACAAATTTATATATATATATATATATATATATATATATATATATATATATATATATATATATATATATACTAGGCATACTGCCTAGCTTCGCTTAGGTTTTCAAAAAAAATGAGGAATTGAATAATTAATTAATAGGTGATTGGCTGCTATCTTAAATGCTTAAATTTGGAAATGCTTCACGATTCTGCGTGTCATCTCTGCGCGAGGGCCATGCTAATCTTCTCTGTATCAACCCCAATAGTGATGGAATATTCGCAAACTTATTACTCGCTCGGTTATTAGAACTGCAAGGGGTTTCTCAATAGTATCAATCAAATCTATCTATATATATAATTCTCCTCTGCGAGCCATTAGAAAACAAGCTGCAGGCGCCTCCTTACAGTCCCCTCTCTTTCTCTCTATCACTATCACTACCACCCTACCCCACCCCCACATGGTCTGCTGAGCTGTGGTCACGTTAATGTTTACAAACCGTACAGCCAGGTTTAGTGACGGCTATTAGGGGCAGATAATTTAGTTTGAACCGACTTTAAACTTGCAGGAGGTAACTAAGAGGAGGCTGCTTTCACGGGGGGGGGGGGGGGGGGAGGGTGTAGGGTCGGGGTTAGGGGAAAGGAGGGGGGTCAGTGTTTTAAAGCAAATATTTTCAGTGGCAGCATTGGTACTGTCGAATTCACAAATTATGAATTACTGAAAAGTAGAAAATAAATCAACTAAATAGCGGCGTATGATACGCCGCGGGTCGGCTCGTATCTATATATATATATAATTCTCTTCTGGGATCAGTTAGAAAACAAGCTGCAAGCGCCTCCTTGCAGTCCCCTCTCTTTCTCTCTATCACTATCACTACCACCCCCACCCCACCCCAACATTGTCTGGTGAGCGGTGTTCACTCTAAATTTTTACAAAGCTAAATGTTTACAAATCGAAGAGCCGTACAGCCGGGTTTCTATTAGGGGCAGATAATTTAGTTCGATTTTAAACTTACAGGAGGTAACTAAGAAATAACTAAGAGGAGGCTGCTTTCACGGGGGGGGGGGGGGTGTAGGGTCGGGGTTAGGGGAAGTGGGGGGGGGGGGGGGTTAGTGTTTTAAAGCAAATATTTTCAGTGGCAGCATTGGTACTGTCGAATTTACAAATTATGAATTACTGAAAAGTAGAAAATAAAACAACTAAATAGCGGCGTATGATACGCTGCGGGTCGGCTCGTATATATAATTCTCTTCTGGGATCAGTTAGAAAGCAAGCTGCAAGCGCGCCTTTGCAGTCCCCTCTCTTCCTCTCTATCGCTACCACCCCCACCCCCCTCACATGGTCAGGTGAGTTGTAGTTCAAGCTAAATATTTACAAAACAATCGTAGAGTCGGGTTTGGTGACGGCTATTTGGGGCAGATAATTCAGTTTGAAACTATTTTAAACTTAGAGGAGGTAACTAAGAGGAGGCTGCTTTCACGGGGGGGGGGGGAGGGAAATGGGGGTTTAGTGTTTTAAAGCAAATATTTTCAGTGGCAGCATTGGTACTGTCAAATTATGTATTACTGAAAAGTAGAAAAAAACAACTAAATAGCGGCGTATGATACGCCACGGGTCGGCTCGTATTATAATAAATTGCTTTCGCAATTAATTTTTACAATTTCAGTACAATGCAAAACTTAATTTATAACAAAATATTTATTTAAAACAATGCTATACTCTATGATTTTTGTTTTTTTCTTGAAAAGAGAATACAAAATATTTAAAAATTATTACATTAAAAAGCTACTTCCCCTGTTCATAGACCAAATGACCAAATCTCGTATAAAGAGAATTTCACTCGCGATCACTTTTTAGCCCTCATCGAGGGCTTTGGGTGAAACTGACAGTTTTCCCTAAAGGTAGAGCCATTTACCTAAGAGCATGCAAAAAATTAGCCAGATGTAAAGACGGTAAGTGCCATCAAATCCGTTTTGAAATCACCCTCTGTTTTTCCCATAAAATACAAAGATTATATAGGGAAATACGACTGGTCAGTTTTGATCCATTTAACAAATTTTTCCCGGACATGGCGAGTTTTTTGTGACACCCCAAGGCGTTCTCCTACCACCTCACAAAATTTCAAGGGGGGTCGTCGGAGGAAAATTTTTTTTCGTAATAGAGCTCATATAAAGAGAATTTCACTCGCGGTCACCTTTTAGCCCTCGTCGAGGGCTTTGAGTGAAACCGACAGTTTTCCCTAAAGGTCAAGCCATTTACATAAGAGCATGCAAATAATTAGCCAGATGAAAAGACGGTAAGTGCCCTCAAATCCGTTTTGAAATCACCCTCTGTTTTTCCCATAAAATACAAAGATTATATAGGGAAATACGACTGGTCAGTTTTGACCCATTTCCCGATTTTTTCCCAGACATGGCGAGTTTTTTGTGACACCCCCAGGCATTCTCCTACCACCTCACAAAATTTCAAGGGGGGTCGTTTGAGGACATTTTTTTTCGTAAATATAGCTCACATAACGAGAATTTCACTCGCGGTCACATTTTAGCCCTCGTCGAGGGCTTTGAGTCAAACCGACAGTTTTTCCTAAAGGTCAAGCCATTGACCAAAACGTATGCAAAAAATTAGCCAGATATACTGAGTTTAAGTACCCTAAAGTCTGCGTTGAAATGACCCTATGTTTTCCCCATAAAATACAAAGATTATATAGGGAAATACAACTGGTCAGTTTTGACCCCTTTACAAAGTCTTCCCAGATATGGCGAGTTTTTTGTGACACCCCCAGGCGTTCTCCTACCACCTCACAAAATATCAAGGGGGGTCATCGGAGGAAATTTTTTTTCGTAATAGAGCTCACATCAAGAGAATTTCACTCGCGGGCACCTTTTAGCCCTCGTCGAGGGCTTTGAGTCAAACCGACAAGTCTGCCCTACGGCCAAACTATTGACCTATAAGCATGCCAAAAATTAGCCAGATGTAAAGACGGTAAGTTCCATAAAATCCGTTTTGAAATTACCCTCTGTTTTTCCCATAAAATACAAAAATTATATAGGGAAATACGATTGGTCAGTTTTGACCTATTTCCCGATTTTTCCCGGACATGGCGAGTTTTTTATGACACCCCAAGGCGTTCTCCTACCACCTCACAAAATTTCAATGGGGGTCGTCGGAGGAATTTTTTTTTTCGTAATATAGCCCATATAAGGCGCCGGTCAGTCGAGGTCAGTTTTAACCCCCTCCTCGTGGACTTTTCGGCAAACCGTCACCGTCCCTCGTGTTCTTTCGCCCCGAGGCACTTGACCACTTTGCTATATATATATATATATATATATATATATATATATATATATATATATATATATATATATATATATATATATATATATATATATATATATGTTGTTTCTAGGGGGGGGGGGGCTAGCACCACGAAGTGCTGCACCGGGTGAACCGACCTAGCGATGTCACTGAATATTGTTAATGTTATAGAACATTAGTAAATGTTACTGTTAGTAAGTCTGTAATTAGCAGGCAAGTCATTAGCAGGTATGTTATCCGCCAGAATAAGGCTAAACTTCAATGAACTACATATAAATTGTTTATTACTATTTATTTATTACTATTTGCACTGGCTGTTTTTTGTAAATACTACGTTGATTGTTGAACTAATTTACTCGGTTTTAGACTATTTCCACGAAACTAGAAAAAAATATACTTCACCAAGTGTTATAACTTACACTACGGTATTACATAATAGAACGCTTATGTACTACATAAAGTAAATAACAGTACTACATAGAAGTGAAACACTATAATTGTTAGACTTACTGTGCTGTGCTACAGAGAGGTAAATTACCTCCCTGCTTCGATGTGCACTACGTCAGTGCATACAATAAGTCAAAAAGTCTAGTGCTCACAGCCTGCTTAAATATTAGCTTACCGCCATTGTTTAGAAATTAGGAACACGTAAAACAAAATTTCAGGATTCCTAGCAATTTCAAACGTAGTTTACCGCTATTTTTAGAAATTAGTAACACGTAAAACAGATTTACAGATTTGATGGCAATTTCAAACGTAGTTTTAACGCTATTTTTAGAACTGAGTCAGGGGTCGGCGTGGTAAAGCTCATGGTTGCTAAACTAAAAAGTCTCGAGTTCTAACCCTCGGGCAGATGATGCTCGTTAGCTGGGGACAGCCACTCTTCTAGGAGAGACAACTCCTAAATCAAACAACTGCTGCCTTGTAGTTTGTTCTTGGTTGGACAAAGGCTATGGAAACAAATCCAAAAAGAAAAGCAGGCTGAAATCGGAGTCAATGGCCTCAATGGCGCATAACCAGTTGACACGTAATCCTTATTTTAATTGCGATGGAAGCATGGTCGAGTCGGCAAAAGCTAATGGTTGATAAATTCGAAAATAATTATCAATAAAAAAGTTTTTAAAAACCCACGTTTTCTGATTGAACTAAAAAGTAGAAAATAAATGCTATACATCACAATAATGCAAGCGATCACTCTACTATAAGCGATGAAAAACGTGGGGCGCCGAAGTAAAAGTTATATTACTATTGATTAGATAATACTATTGACTTTTATTAGGGAGCTTGTAGAGAGTCAACAGTATTAGAAACTGTAAGAAAATCACGGCGCCCCACGGTTTGTCGGGAGTCGATTTGACGGGGTCATATTAACGGGGCCGTTTTGACGGGGCCGATTTGTCCCAGGTTGTTTTGACAGGGCACCTATATATATATATATATATATATATATATATATATATATATATATATATATATATATATATATATATGGAGGCGCCCAAAATTTGTTTTTGCGGGGTGGCCCTTTTTTTTCTAGTTCCGCCACTGGGAGAGGGAGGATATGTCAGTTCTTTTCTCATTCGTCCTTAATGAAATAAAAATCAAACAAAGTATGATGAAGCAGGTATAAAAAGTAGGATCAAATCATATTATCCATACATACAAAGTATGCCTATTCATTTACTCTAAACAGAATGAAAATATTTCCTCTGTATTATATAGTGATAACCTTCAACAAAACAAATAATTAATTGCAGCAATTAGATAATGTTGATGGCTCAGTTCAATAATCCCATTCTTAATGTATGTTGCCATGGGAAGTAACTAAGGCACGAAAAGTTGTAATATATTTTAATGGCTATTTCCCTTTAATTAAATTTTCTTTCTATTCGAGTGCCAGCTTACCGCCCTTCATTGACACTTGTTACAATATTTTTAGTAACACATTGTGCACTCAATTTCACTATTCTAAGTTGCAAAGATTTATTGTCTAGTGTACTGAAGTAGATTCTAAAAAAAACCAGTAGCTCACACAAGAACAAGAAAAATAACAAAAACACTTTGTTTGTTTGTTTGTTTGTTTGTTTGTTTGTTTGTTTGTTTGGTTGTTTGTTTGTTTGTTTGTTTGTTTGTTTGTTTGTTTGTTTGTTTGTTTGTTTGTTTGTTTGTTTGTTTGTTTGTTTGTTTGTTTGTTTGTTTGTTTGTTTGTTTGTTTGTTTGTTTGTTTGTTTGTTTGTTTGTTTGTTTGTTTGTTTGTTTGTTTGTTTGTTTGTTTGTTTGTTTGTTTGTTTGTTTGTTTGTTTGTTTGTTTGTTTGTTTGTTTGTTTGTTTGTTTGTTTGTTTGTTTGTTTGTTTGTTTGTTTGTTTGTTTGTTTGTTTGTTTGTTTGTTTGTTTGTTTGTTTGTTTGTTTGTTTGTTTGTTTGTTTGTTTGTTTGTTTGTTTGTTTGTTTGTTTGTTTGTTTGTGTTTGTTTGTTAGAAAATAAAACAAAAAAACGGCGTAGAAAAACAAAACAAGTGCAACTGACCTTAGTCTAGGAAGTTTTATTTGATTTGTTTTGTATCCGCAAATCTCTTTAAAGATTTATACAACCCCCCCCCCCCCCCCACCCCACATTAGCTCCTCATGTAACAATAACCCACCTTGAAAAATGAAGTGCCTACAAAACTACTCATTCTACTCATACACATTAGAAAGAAAAAAAAAGATTTGAAATATGACATTTTCGCTTGTTTCTGAACTTTTTATTGTCCGTGTTTTTTTTAAATAAAGCTCCGCACTTTATTAGGGGGGGGGGGGGGGGTCTACAGAGGGTAGCTATGAATAAAATGTGTATGTTTGTACAACAAACGGTATAAATAGATTTTTATATGTGTTATTATAGGATAAATATGGTATTTTATACCGTTTATTAACATTGCTGAATCTGTGTCATCAGTTTTGTACTAAAACAATGTACTGTATCTTTTTATCATAATAGACTGCTATTTAATTATCTGGTTTAATTAACATTTTTAATTGATTAATTAATAAATGTGACATCTCCAGTCGCTTTCATTAACCATAATTGAGTTTCTTTTGCAGTAAAAATCCATAAATATTGCTAGCCTCTGCGATATTGAAAATTGTTGTAATTATTATTTTAAACACTTTAATTACCAAAATGTTTATTGTCTTATATTTAGGGATTCCAGCCACCCCCCCCCCCTTTCCCCACCCTACCGCCACAAATCACACACCCCTCCGTCTAGACAACTCCGTGTCACCCCCTTTCGTCAAACCTCCCTCCTCTTACCACCCCAATCACCCCCCCTCCCCCACCATCACCACCATCACCACCACCAATTTTAATAGCTTGTTCTTATTAGACCACAGAAAATTAGTTTGACCACTAAACGACAATGAAGTACAAAAAAAAAAAAAAAAAAAAACTACATTTATGGAAGATAAACTTGAGTTACTTAACTATTGAACTAAAAAAAAAAACGTCCAAGTTTTAAAAAATCCAAAAACTTGTCTAAAATATATTTTCATCTGTCAGTTCCTGTCCCGGGTCACGCTGACCTTTAACATGGCATTTCCGCAATGGCATGCTGGGAAGCGAGGAGCTGAGAATGGAAAAAGTTGAATGAAGTGGTACACTTTTCCAAAGCTATTTGCTTCAAACAATTTAAACTTATGCGCATGACGCAAAGGCTCAGCGGATGTCCGGTTAGAGCGGAAGTTGTTAAATTGGCACGGGTTAAAAAATGCCTCGGAATATCCGGGGCGATAATTCTTGCCGGCCGTGTACGCGGGTGTAGATTTTTTTTTGGGCGGGGGGGGGGGGGGTGTGAGCTAGAGGCTGTATTGTGTGAGAAGTAGGGTGGTACTGTTGGGGTGTCATGGTGTCATGGTGTCACCTATAGGGTGAGTTCTGTATGACACCTATATGGAAGCTGTATTGAAGCTGTATAACAGCTGTATGGTGGTACCTTTGGGGTGTCACTGTGTCGCTTATAACGTGAGAGCTGTATAGCAGCTGTATTGTAGCTGTATGACAGCTGTATGGGAACTCTATGATATCTGTATGTTGGTACCTTTATGGCGCCAGCGTTTCACATACAAAGTAGGGGCCGTAGAGTGGAACATGTATTATGAATCTTTAAGGTTTCGGCTTAAGAATCGAAGCCATAAATATAATATAGGACTTTCGCGGTAGAACCTTCAAAGTGAGACTTTTAGGTTGGGACCTTTAGGGTGATGTTTTAGGTTGGAACCTTTAGGGTGATGTTTTAGGTTGAAACCTTTTGGTTGATGTCTTTAGGGAGGGACCTGTGACGTGGTAACTAGTAGGATTGTATGTATCTATAACATAAAATGTTTACAAACTTGGTTGTTGTTATTTGAATTAACTTATTTCTTCCAGCCGTCTCGCACTCTAATCTGTTTGGGCGTAAACTTGTATCTATTGTGTCTTGTTTGTTCTTTCAAACGTATAATTCTAAGGGTAATGAATATTTGTATGATAAAAACAGAAAGGATTGTTACATACTGTGTGTATGTGTGTGTGTCGTCTCCATGTATAATGGTGTGGGTGTGTCGTCTCAATGTTCTTGTGTTGGGTTCTTTTATCACATTGTGTGCGTGTATCGGATTCATGTTTAAGTGTGCGCGTTTGTCGGGCTCTGGCTTCATATCGTGTGTGTGTATGTGTGTGTATGTGTATGTGTATGTATGTGTGTGTATGTATGTATGTATGTGTGTGTGTGTGTGTGTGTGCGTGTGTGTGTCGGCTCCTGGTTTCAAATCGTGTCCGGTCGTCGTCTGGTTTCGTATCGTGTCCGTGTGTCCGCTCCACGCTACACCCCGCGCATCCCCCTCTACAGAAGCGATGCCAGTGTTCGCCTGTCTGCTGCATGCATCCACCGGCGTCCATCTTGACACGCATACGTCAACGTCCGCTTCTCCCGTGCTGCCAGCGGCGACTGGCACAGTCTGGCATCAGGTCTGGTCGTGTCCTGACATTGCTGGACCGGGTCAAGGTCGGTCGGAGTCATGCTAGTTAACTGTCCCTTCCTGGAATTGTCCATTCCATCAGCTATCCCCTCCCCACAAACTACACATTTCGTTTAATTAAGTAACTAGCCTACCACCATCTATTTCTTAACTATCCGTATTCTACCTCAAACTAAACTATCCCTTTTTACCCAATGCCTAAACTAACCCTACACAATCGGCAGCTATCCCTAAACTATCCCTACACTATCTGCAGCCATCCCTAAACTATCCCTACACTATCTGCAAATATCCCTAAACTATCCCTACACTATCTGCAAATATCCCTAAACTACCCCTACACTATCTTCAAATATTCCTAAACTATCCCTACACTCACTGTCCCTAAGCTATCCCTACACTATCTGCAGCTATCCCTAACCTATCCCTACACTATCTGCAGCTATCCCTAAATTATCCCTACACTATCTGCAGCTATCCCTAAATTATCCCTACACTATCTGCAGCTATCCCTAAACTATCCCTACACTATCTGCAGCTATCCCTAAACTATCCCTACACTATCTGCAGCTATCCCTAAACTATCCCTACACTATCTGCAGCTATCCCTAAACTATCCCCACACTATCTGCAACTATCCCTAAACTATCCCTACACTATCTGCACCTATCCCTAAACTATCCCCACACTATCTGCAGCTATCCCTAAACTATCCCCACACTATCTGCAGCTATCCCTAAACTATCCCCACACTATCTGCAGCTATCCCTAAATTATCCCCACACTATCTGCAGCTATCCCTAAACTATCCCTACACTATCTGCAGCTATCCCTAAACTATCCCCACACTATCTGCAGCTATCCCTAAACTATCCCCACACTATCTGCAGCTATCCCTAACCTATCCCTACACTATCTGCCGCTATCCCTAAACTATCCCCACACTATCTGCAGCTATCCCTAACCTATCCCTACACTATCTGCAGCTATCCCTAACCTATCCCTACACTATCTGCAGCTATCCCTAAACTATCCCCACACTATCTGCCGCTATCCCTAAACTATCCCTACACTATCTGCAGCTATCCCTAAACTATCCCCACACTATCTGCCGCTATCCCTAAACTATCCCTACACTATCTGCAGCTATCCCTAAATTATCCCTACACTATCTGCAGCTATCCCTAACCTATCCCTACACTATCTGCAGCTATCCCTAACCTATCCCTACACTATCTGCAGCTATCCCTAACCTATCCCTACACTATCTGCAGCTATCCCTAAACTATCCCCACACTATCTGCCGCTATCCCTAAACTATCCCTACACTATCTGCAAATATCCCTAACCTATCCCTACACTATCTGCAGCTATCCCTAACCTATCCCTACACTATCTGCAGCTATCCCTAAACTATCCCTACACTATCTGCAAATATCCCTAACCTATCCCTACACTATCTGCAGCTATCCCTAACCTATCCCTACACTATCTGCAGCTATCCCTAACCTATCCCTACACTATCTGCAGCTATCCCTAACCTATCCCTACACTATCTGCAGCTATCCCTAAACTATCCCTACACAAT
Source organism: Physella acuta (assembly GCF_028476545.2). Classification (NCBI taxonomy): domain Eukaryota; kingdom Metazoa; phylum Mollusca; class Gastropoda; family Physidae; genus Physella; species Physella acuta. The sequence goes on along the minus strand of NW_026733819.1, from coordinate 30,683 downwards.
CTACAAATATCCCTAACCTATCCCTACACTATCTGCAGCTATCCCTAAATTATCCCCACACCCCCGCCAGCTGCTCCTACAACTCACCAACACTGTATCAACTCACGTCCTTAAGGAATTCAAAGCATTTTCACTCACCCCTCTCCCACCCCATCCCCACCTCCCCCACCCCCGAACTTTTAAACCAGCCCACCCACGGAGTCAATGTTTTTTTTTCCCTAGGACGTGAGGGCTAGCACGCGCGATGTGTGGGACCACGTGATTGCCGCCTGTTCAAACTTTGACTCGCTCAACAGCGGATTAGCGAGGGTATCCACGGCTTGACATGGATATCACCTGCAATAAACGGTGGATTAGCGCGAGTATCCAAATCTTGACATGGATAACACCTGCAATGAACGGTGCATGAGGATCGTAAGACTAACGATTAGCATAATCCGTGGGTCATTAAGCCCAACCTAAATTCACAAAGCCCTATAAAACGCCTTAGACTAAATGCACCTAAACACAGCCCTTTGTTTAAACTGTATAGATTTACATTCCTTGCGTCTAGTCATAAAGCCTTTTCACTTTATCTTAAAGGTGCTAGCTTTCTTGTATTTGTGACTGTGACCTACTTAGGTCGAGTCATTTTTATTTTGACATTGTATAATTCCTTATATGGAATGATGGTGTAACACCTGGGGTTTTTCCACTGACTTATTAGGGTGTTTGAGACATAGAAATTTTCCATTAAAATCTGATTGAATGATTCTGATCAGATGATTATCCCAACCAATGGCGACATGAGTTGAGGATAACCTCCCCTGTCACAGAAGTCTTTAATTGCACTGCACACTCGCTACACGAGGCAGTTGATCTTGACCTGGCAGTCTACGAGGCCGTTTTACCTTGGTCAGGCAGCCGTCCATATTGTCCGGCTATAGACTCTGACCATTTGAACGTGAGAGTACTTAAGACCTGTGTGTGCCTTGCTTTCTTAAGTGATTTAGTCTTCTAGTTTAATATTACTTGTCGCTAAGTAATTCCTGAAGCTACAGCAGTGTTGTGTGGCCTGTGGCTGTTCTTTTGACAGTGTAGAAATCTGTGATAGTGATTTTTCCTACATTTTGTAAATTGGGTTTTTGATACTTTATACATTAAATATTTTATATAGTTCATCTTTGTGTTCTGCCACAACTGAGTTCGCTGATTAAAAGGTCGTATGTAGATTGGATGAGTGTTAATTACGATAGTATCACTAGCTTCCCTAGACATTAATTTCGAGCCCTAGTGGGACGTTGTGTTAAGTGTTCATCCACTTAGGCCGTAAGGTATTTGCATATGACCCCGAAAAAAGAATCCGGGGACGTTCTCCTTCTATTTGGCTGATAGATAGGTTAACGTTACAAAGTGGGGTCTCGCCGAGATTTAATCTGTCGTTCCAGTTGTTGGTTATATCAGTTGAATACTAAGGTTAGTTGGATTTAGTTGTTTTTATATCCAGTAGCGCAGTGTTCTTACAACGCGCGCTCAGGCTAGAGTATCTAGGTCAAATAAGCAGACGTGTCACGTCCTACATTTAGAGGTCAAGGACACGGCCCAACACGGTGTGTTAATTTAAAGGATCTAGGCTTGTTGTGATTTTCAAGTTAGTGTTATGGAGTCTTTTTTGGCTAATCCTACTGTTGAAGATGTAGAAAAGTTGAGTAGAAAAGTTTTGGTTAGTGTTGTTAAGGAATTGAAAATGGATTATTCTGTTACGCAGAAGTCAGAGGTGTTGAGAGATAAAATTGTTGTTCATTTCATTAATGAAGGAGTATTTGATGAAAGTTTGTTGGCTGGTGTGTTGCTCCGCGAGGAGAAAACTCTAGAGAAGGTAGAATTAGAAGCTAGAATTGCTTTAGAGAAGGAGAAAATTACTCTAGAGAAGGAGAAAGTTGCTTTAGAGAAACAGGAGTTAGAGGCTAAAATTGCTTTAGATAAGAGGAGGTTGGAATTAGAGTTTGGTCAAGTTAGTGATGTCACTTCTCTGGTAGATCCAAAAAAGTTGTCGGTAGGACAAGTGATTGCCAAATTTGGGAAATTAGTTCCTAAATTTGATGAAACAGATTTGGTCGTTTTCTTTAACTCGTTTGAGAGTTTAGCGAAGACATGTGAATGGCCCGAAACCTCCATTACTGCTTTATTGAGTTCTGTCCTTACTGGGAAAGCTGCAAAAACATACCAGGCACTCTCTCACGACGTTCAAAATAACTATAGTTTGGTCAAGACTGCCATTTTAAAGGCCTACGCACTGACGCCCGAGGCCTATCGGACAAAATTCCGAACACTCCGCAAGTTACCCACACAATCATATGTGGAATTTCTCTTTGAAAAGGAGAAAATATTCTCAAGGTGGCTACACTCTGAGGAAGTTTCTGAGTTTGAGAAACTCAGGTCACTTATCCTAAGGGAAGAATTCCTATCGTCCCTGCCTGAAGAGATACGACTACACATACTGGATAACAAGATAACTGACATCCAGAAGGCTGCTGAGTCGGCTGACACATATATGTTGGTGCATAAGAAACCACCAGTGTCAGGAAACCGCCTCAACCCCGTGCTTCCCCTTTTTGGCAGCAATCATCCTGTTGGCCAACATTTGAAGGCATCACAGTCCAGAGAGAAACCAAGATCAACTCTCAATCGTCGAGCGGTATGCCAGTTCTGCAAAAGGCCTGGTCACCATGTCAAGGACTGTTACAAACGTCTTCAGAATAACAGGGAGGTGGTGCGTACTTCCGCGCACTATGCTCTATCCCCTCAAGCAGCCAGTTCAACTATGAACTCTAGAATTCAAAAGGACTCTAACCCTAAGTGTCCGCAAGAAGGTAGTCAAGTCTCCACACATTATGTGCAGTCACATTTTGACTGTTCTCGCCACCATCCAGTTTCTTCCGAGTCTACCGATCTCGAGAGATCGAGAAAAGTTGGCTTTTCATCTTTTATTGCCGAAGCCATCATTAGCAAACCAGGTGATCCGTTGTCTCAGAAGAATATCACCGTTCTAAGAGACACAGGAGCGTCACAATCACTCCTTTTGAAAAGTTCAATGGACATTTCACCAGAGACGAACACCGGAAGGATTTCCATTATCCAGGGAGTAGGGACGAAATCTACTGTCGTCCCTCTACACAAGTTGGCCCTGAAACATCATCTCGTCGAAGGTGAAGTTATTTTAGGTGTGATAGATAGTATTCCTGTCCCAGGAGTACACCTACTTCTAGGGAATGACCTTGCGGGAAGCAAAGTATACCCCTGTACGGTTTCAGACCCTTTGTCAACAGTTCCAGATAATGATTATGAACTGTATCCTGCATGTGCGGTGACAAGAAGCCAGACCAAACAATTGGCTGACACAACGTCTGAACCACACCCGCCATCATCGTCAAGAAATTCGACTCCCAAACTGGAGTCTATGCTTCCAGAAAAAACAAGCCTGGGCTTACCCCTGAGGATATCTCAGGAAGACATCATTAAAGCTCAGCAAGTCGACGCGGAACTCAAGGCAACGGTCGAAAAATCTCTATCATCTGACGATGGAGAATATTTCTCCGAGAACGGCCTCTTCTTTCGTCGCGCTATACCAGTGAATGCCTCACCAGCCGAACCATGGTTGGGTAAAAACCAGCTGTGGATCCCTCCACCTTATCGGCATGAAATACTTAAGCTGGCACATGACCATCCAATGTCAGCACACCCAGGTGTCACTAAAACGACGGCGAAGATCAAAGAACTGTTCTTTTGGCCCAAAATGAGAAAAGATGTGTCGCGTTACTGTAGAAGTTGCACGAACTGTCAGTTGGCCGGAAAGCCAAACCAGACAATTCCTAAGGCCCCTTTGAGTCCGATTCCTGTATTAGAAGAACCTTTTTCTAAAATCGTCATGGACTGTGTAGGTCCCTTGCCTAAAACCAAGGCGGGCAACGAGTACCTACTTACCTTTATGTGTTCAAGTACCCGTTTTCCCGAGGCGATTCCCTTACGGAACATTAAGGCAAAGACTGTAGTCAGAGCCATGACCCGGTTCTTCACTACCTTTGGATTACCTAGAATCGTGCAAACAGATCAAGGCAGCAACTTCACCAGTCACCATTTTCAGGAAGCACTAGCCAAGCTAGGCGTTACCCACATCACCAGCTCAGCCTACCACCCTCAGTCTCAAGGCGTACTTGAGAGGTTTCACCAAACCCTCAAAACCATGCTAAGGACATTCGCTAATAGTAACACCCAATGGGATGAGTCTGTTCCTTGGATTATTTTCGCCGCGAGGGACTGTGTCCAGGACTCTTTAGGCTACTCGCCTTTTCAACTTGTGTTTGGACATTCTGTCCGTGGCCCCCTGAAGCTGATACACGAACGTTGGACAGGTACCAGTGATCATCCGGTGGAAAACTTCGACGATTTTCACGTTCGACTGAAAGCCGTGTGCGAAATGGCTCACAAGAACTTAAGAAAGGCCCAAGTGAGAATGAAAGAACTGTATGATAAGAGTTCTTGTAAACGAACATTCAATCCAGGCGACAAAGTTCTTGTGCTAGTACCTAATCTGAACAATGCGTTATCCTTGAGATATTGTGGACCCTTTACTGTGCATTCAAAATTAAGTGATTTGAACTATGTTGTCAATACGCCCGACAGAAGAAAGAAACAGACAGTGTATCATGTCAACTCACTGAAAAAGTATTATGATAATTGTAACAATTTTCAATCCACAGCTAAAATTAATTTACCTGTATGTTCTAATGTTTCTGATGATGTGATACATGATAAATTGAAACCCCCAAAATTGGTAAATTCTTCCTTTTTAGATAATTTGAATGTCCACCTTATGCATTTGTCCACAGAGGAAAGCCATAGATTATCTCAGTTATTTGAGACATTTCCCTCTATTTTTGGGGATGTCCCCAAAGAAGCGAAGGTTCCACCTCATGATGTAGACGTTGGTGACGCAAAACCCATTAAACAACACCCCTATAGAGTTAACCCGGAAAAAGCTGCTTTGATAAAAGATGAAATTGATTATATGCTCAAGAATGATATCATTGAGCCCAGTTTCAGCAACTGGAGTTCCCCATGTCTCCTAGTCCCGAAAGACGGTGGATCTTTCAGGTTTGTGACCGACTTTAGGAAGGTGAATGCGCTCACCAAAGCTGATTCCTATCCATTACCTCGGATAGAAGACGTTATTGATAAAGTTGGTCAAGCTAAGATAATTTCCAAAATTGATTTACTTTCAGGATACTGGCAAATCCCCTTATCTGACCGTGCAAAAGAAATATCTGCTTTTGTAACCCCTAATGGTTTTTATAGATACAAACGTATGCCTTTTGGTATGCGAAATGCTGGTCAAACTTTCCAGAGGGTCATTAACTCTGTCATTGCTGACGTAGACCAATGTGAGGCCTACATCGATGATATAGTTGTATTTTCTAATACTTTTGAAGAACATATTGTTCAGTTGACTAACCTTTTTAGGAAATTGTCTGAAGTTAATTTTACTGTAAACTTACATAAAAGTGATTTCTGTAAAGCTTCAATTACCTATTTGGGTTATCAAGTGGGAACGAACCAAGTTCGGCCCATTGAAGCTAAAGTAGATGCTATTGTAAGGTTACCACCTCCCAAAAATTGTAAAGAGATCAAAAAGTTCCTTGGGATGGCTGGTTACTATAGGCGGTTCTGTCAAAACTTTTCAGCTATTGCTGAACCTCTTACTGCATTATTGAAAAAGGGTGTTGAATTTGAATGGTCCAATAAATGTCAAGAAGTTTTTTTAACCATTAAGTCATTTTTATCAAATGCTCCTGTTATGGCTGCACCAAATTTTAGCAAGCCCTTTAAACTTGCCATTGATGCTAGCAACTTAGCCATTGGCTCAGTCCTATTTCAAGAAGACAACATGGGAATTGACCATCCCATTGCCTTTTTTTCCAGGAAGTTAAATGAGAACCAAAAGAATTATTCTACTATTGAAAAAGAAGCTTTAGCTTTGGTTTTGTCATTACAACATTTTGAAGTCTATGTCTCTTCTTCAACCAATCCAGTCAGAGTGTTTTCTGACCATGATCCCCTGAAATTTACCTCTAAGTTAGGACAGACAAATCAAAGAATATTGAGATGGTGCTTATATTTCCAAAATTTTAATCTGGAAATTTCACACATTAAGGGTAGTGATAATGTTGTGGCTGATTGTTTGTCAAGGATGTAAAATCTTGTTGTACACATTGATCATGTGACATGCTTTGTGGTTCATTAGGACCATAAACAGGTTTTGTTTGAGTGTCACTCATATGAAAATGAGTGGTGTGAGTTTTGAATTTTTGTCAAAATTCCAATCCTGTTGAATATTTTGTTTATTTTCAGGTGAACCTTAATTAAAGGTGGTTTTTGATTATATGTAATCTTTTATAATAATGTCTCACATGACTCAATTGATATTGTAGCTAGTCATTGAAATAAAGGTCTTACCCTGGCGGGTTTACCACTTTTAATATCCACATGGAAATATTGTAATACCCTTTCCTGAGGGATTTTGATGTATAATTACTTTTTGAAGGGTTACTCCCCTTTCACCAATTGTAAAAGTTGGAGTTACTTCCCTTTTATGTTCAGGGATATTTTCATCTGGTATTATGATTTTGATTGCCTACATTTGTAAAACATTTTTATTTCATTGCCAGATTGGTTCCTTATGTATGTTTTTGTGGAACCTATCTGTCACTTCCAAAAAGGGAGGGGATGTGACCTACTTAGGTCGAGTCATTTTTATTTTGACATTGTATAATTCCTTATATGGAATGATGGTGTAACACCTGGGGTTTTTCCACTGACTTATTAGGGTGTTTGAGACATAGAAATTTTCCATTAAAATCTGATTGAATGATTCTGATCAGATGATTATCCCAACCAATGGCGACATGAGTTGAGGATAACCTCCCCTGTCACAGAAGTCTTTAATTGCACTGCACACTCGCTACACGAGGCAGTTGATCTTGACCTGGCAGTCTACGAGGCCGTTTTACCTTGGTCAGGCAGCCGTCCATATTGTCCGGCTATAGACTCTGACCATTTGAACGTGAGAGTACTTAAGACCTGTGTGTGCCTTGCTTTCTTAAGTGATTTAGTCTTCTAGTTTAATATTACTTGTCGCTAAGTAATTCCTGAAGCTACAGCAGTGTTGTGTGGCCTGTGGCTGTTCTTTTGACAGTGTAGAAATCTGTGATAGTGATTTTTCCTACATTTTGTAAATTGGGTTTTTGATACTTTATACATTAAATATTTTATATAGTTCATCTTTGTGTTCTGCCACAACTGAGTTCGCTGATTAAAAGGTCGTATGTAGATTGGATGAGTGTTAATTACGATAGTATCACTAGCTTCCCTAGACATTAATTTCGAGCCCTAGTGGGACGTTGTGTTAAGTGTTCATCCACTTAGGCCGTAAGGTATTTGCATATGACCCCGAAAAAAGAATCCGGGGACGTTCTCCTTCTATTTGGCTGATAGATAGGTTAACGTTACAGTGACTCAATGATTCCTACAATATCTACATTTAGGTTAGGTTAGGTTTGCCTGTCGCCCCTCCTGGGACATAGGTCACTGACAAGAGCTTGCCAGGCATCTCTATCCGGAGCTAGTCTCTCCAACTGTCCCCAGGTGTATCCGATCTTCGTGGTGTCTTCTTCATTTACTGAACTCATCAAATTATGAGAATATCACTCAACATTTGACGCTATGGACATCCTTTACCAATACAAGTGACCGCTAAAAAAAGTATAGCTTTGGCTCTGGTAAAATGTAGGCTAAGGGTTGGTAAGGGTTTGTCAAGGAGTTGGTAAGGGGGGGGGTGTTAACGAGGATTGACCCCCACCCCTTCTTTGAGACGAGGTGGGGGGGGGTGTTCTAAAAGTGGACGACAAATTTTAATATATTTAAAAGTAATGTTTGAAACTGAATGTTTTTCTCGTCTTTTTAAAGTCTTATATAACACTCCTGCCCCCCCCCCCCTACATCTAATACCACCCCCCCCCTTCCCGAACGCACTCACTTTTTTCTACGCGCCCATTCTACTCCCACTAAGAAAAATAAACAAACGTCCGCCATGTTGCAGGAACCTGCGCAGTCTGGCGCTGCCACACGCAGATGTTTCGGCCACAGGACTTCGTCGGACAACTCTGGAAACCAGACGCAGCACGATCGTTAAGAGTGCAAGTTTTCAAGCTGACCGTTCCTCCCCTCCTTCCACTGGGAGAGGGTGTGTATTGACCTACACACCCTCTCACCACCCCTACACCATTTTATCTCATATTTAACCCAGTTTCTGACTTTCCACTACATTAAACCCACTCCCTCTTCTAATTCACAGTTAAGCTTGTTATTTCACATTTACCTCCCCTCCAAACCTCTCTGCAACGTTTAATGTAGACCCCCCCCCCTACCCTGCCCCTCCCCAAACCACACTCCCCCAACTCCATCGAACATATTTTGATTCGTTAAACTACCCAGCACAACACACTTAACCTCTATTTTCCTATTTATCCTAAAAAAACAACCAATAATCCTGTACTACACTGCTTAATCCTTGTCCGTCTAAACCTAACCAGTGCCACGCATAAACCCATCTCCATGTAACCTTAATACACGCCTTGTGCTGTTAACCTTCTCTCAGATATCCTAATCCTAACCCATTACACTGTCCACCTAACCTTGCCTAAGATACCTTAACCCATGACCCAATCTTCACGCATACAACACTAACCTACCTGTAACTACCAATACCAATTTTATTATTATTTTTATTTATTTACCTGTACACCGTTGCTGCTAAACAACCACACGTTCTCTACGTTCTTCCTGAATTAACTACCCCTCGACCATGACGCTCCTCGTGCACCCCCCCCCCCATGCTCATCCACCCTCCTCACCCCGTGCCCAATGCACTCCCGCTCATCAACCTTCACTGTTGTCGGGTCGACAACCCGTGAGAGGGGGGGGGGAGATGTCTATTTCTTATGGGGTAGAGATTTGATGTCACCACGACTATGCTAGGAATGTGATGCCAGAAGTCGGTGAAGGAGGGGGAGAGGGGGGGGGGGGGTCACGACCTCACAGGGGCGGCGCTCGGTTCCATCTTTGTCTGGTAACAGGGGGGATACATGGTGGAGGGGTTGGTGGAGTGGTGCGGTGGATCAGGTGGAGTAGTGCGGTGGATGGGTTGGTGGAGTAGTGCGGTGGAGGGGTTGGTGGAGTAGTGTGGTGGAGGGGCTGGTGGAGTAGTGTGGTGGAGGGGCTGGTGGAGTAGTGTGGTGGAGGGGCTGGTGGAGTAGAGCGGTAGAGGAATTGGTGGAGTAGTGTGGTGGAGGTATTGGTGGAGTAGTGTGGTGGAGGTATTGGTGGAGTAGTGTGGTGGAGGGGCTGGTGGAGTAGTGTGGTGGAGGTATTGGTGGAGTAGTGTGGTGGAGGGGCTGGTGGAGTAGTGTGGTGGAGGGGCTGGTGGAGTAGTGTGGTGGAGGGGCTGGTGGAGTACATCGGTAGAGGGATTGGTGGAGTAGTGTGGTGGAGGTATTGGTGGAGTAGTGTGGTGGAGGGGCTGGTGGAGTAGTGTGGTGGAGGGGCTGGTGGAGTAGATCGGTAGAGGGATTGGTGGAGTAGTGTGGTGGAGGGGCTGGTGGAGTAGTGTGGTGGAGGTATTGGTGGAGTAGTGTGGTGGAGGTATTGGTGGAGTAGTGTGGTGGAGGTATTGGTGGAGTAGGGTGGTGGAGGGGCTGGTGGAGTAGTGTGGTGGAGGTATTGGTGGAGTAGTGTGGTGGAGGTATTGGTGGAGTAGATCGGTAGAGGGATTGGTGGAGTAGAGAGGTGGAGGGGTCGGTGGAGTAATGTGGTGGAGGGGCTGGTGGGGTAGAGCCGTGAAGGGTATGGTGGAGTAGGTGGTTGGGCTGTTTATGTGTGTGTGTGTGCATGCTCGTGTGTGTGTGTGTGTGGGCGTGTGTGTGTGTGTGCACGCGTGTGTGTTAACCATTCAACTAATCACTATTATTGTAAATTCATCATCCTTCCTGTCCCTAAAACTAACACAACCTCCGCCACCCCATATCCCCCCTATACCCCCCCCCCTCTCTCTACTCCTCGCGTGTGGCGAGAATCGATTCACAATCTCAACCACTCTCGGTTAAGTAAACAAAAACATTCCATTCACAACATACCCTCCCCCCCCCCCTCTCCACACATACACCCAAGCCGAACTCCGCAAGTAAATGTACCCGACCATTGTCGGGGAGGGGGGGGGGGCGGGAGGGGGCTTTCAATTGAGGTCTGATGCCAGAGAACAGCACCACTTCCACCCATAGCACTACCCCCCTCCCCCCATTTACCTCCACCGATCCGCTCCTCCTAAAAAGAATTACTTTGAACACATTGAATGGGTCTGTAATGTGATCGTGTAAGAATATCTGCTAAAAATGTGTGGTTATTTTTTTTTTTGTAATTGTCAATAATATTTTATTTTTGTACTAATCACAGTTATACAACATTTTTTAAAAACATACTTAGCACATTGAAGGTCGCTGTGAGTAGAACACTCCCCCCCCCCTCACCTACCCCCCCCCTACCACACTTCATCGCCACCTCCGGATACACTCCAGCTAATGAACACACCATCATACACATAGCAAAATCATCAAGCTTTTAATTTGTTTCCGACTGCTCAACTTAACACACCTCCCCCCACCCCCATCCCAACTTCCCCCCATGCCCTCACGCTATCACCCAGCCACCCCCACCCCCAAAAGACTTAAGTATCGCTATTTTACTTAAAAGAACCCCCCGGGCTTGTTTTTAAGACCACGTGACCCAGCATCCTGCTAGTGCCAGACCTTGGAGGTAATTGTATCGCACACCCTCCCCTCCCTCCCTCCTTCCCCCCATTTCGTTAGATACATACCAGTCTTCTCTTCACACACACACACACACACACACATACAAACACACGCACGAACCACAGCTTTCTGTATCCTTCACATGATAACCTTCACACCTACCCGCCATAACACACACACACACACACACACACTTTGCACATTCACACCCTCCCTTAAACGCACTTGTAATAGATTCTCGTACTTGCAAAAAGTTTTTGCAGAGTTAAGAAATATTTCTAAATTGAGTTACCCACGTAGTAGCTCGCGACTAAATTAGTTGTTGGTCAAATCAAGTCGACCACATCTTCCCGAGACTTGACTCAAGTAGGTCTATTAAAGTATACTAGACTACACCGAATTCCGGAGACTTTACCCAGCTAGATCTATCAAAGTTAGACTACACCGAATTCCGGAGACTTGACTTAACTCAAGTAGGTCTATCAAAATTTACTAGACTACACCGAATTCCGATGACTTGACTTAACCCAAGTAGATCTATCAAAGTTTACAAGACTACATCGAATTCCGGAGACTTGATTTAACTCAAGTAGGTCTATCAAAGTTTACTAGACTACACCGAATTCCGGAGACTTGACTTAACCCAAGTAGATCTATCACAGTTTACGAGACTACACCGAATTCCGGAGACTTTACCCAACTAGATCTATCAAAGTTTACTAGACTACACCGAATTCCGGAGACTTTACCCAACTAGATCTATCAAAGTTTACTAGACTACACCGAATTCCGGAGACTTTACCCAACTAGATCTATCAAAGTTTACTAGACTACACCGAATTCCGGAGACTTTACCCAACTAGATCTATCAAAGTTTACTAGACTACACCGAATTCCGGAGACTTTACCCAACTAGATCTATCAAAGTTTACTAGACTACACCGAATTCCGGAGACTTTACCCAACTAGATCTATCAAAGTTTACAAGACTACACCGAATTCCGGAGACTTTACCCAACTAGATCTATCAAAGTTTACTAGACTACACCGAATTCCGGAGACTTAACTTTACCCAACTAGATCTATCAAAGTTTACTACACCGAATTCCGGAGACTTGACTTAAGCCAAGTAAATCTATCCACTAGTATTATTGTCTTTTTTTTTAAGCATAGTACAACTGTCGTAGAATGTCTAATATGTTAATGTACGCAGTGTCTATTTTATTAAAATTTAATCCATTCAATAGATAATCTTCAAACCTGTAATTTAAACAAGTTAATTAAAAAGTCTAGTGACAATTTTAGCGCAATTTCCTTATGTTATCTAAAAATAGCTCTGTCGTAGCGTAAATCAAGAGCAGGGTTAGTAAAACCATTGGTTAGTTATTAAAACGTTTTTTATTTTAAAAAAAATTCAGTATTTTACATGTTTTATTTACAATAGAGTTACATGACTAAAAACCATTGCGCGCCTAGCTACTGAACGTGATGACGAAGCCATAGAACGTGATGGTGCAGCTATTGAACGTGATGACGCGTGTGGTGTGGTTGGAAAAAATGCCTACTAATTCGGTCCAAATTTTAATTAATTCAAAAAAATTTTTGTGACCGAACGAAAGGATATTTTTGAAAACTTTCTTCGGCAATATTGTTTTAAATTATGGCAGGAATCGATTGGTACATGTTTCAAGTCGCTAAGTGGTCTGGTTGCCGAGATATGGGCTAAAAACTGCTTTTTTTCGAGGTTTTTTGGCTTTTACGGGAAATCCATGAAAGAAACCCGGAATTTTTATAGCCTATGTTCATCCTCGTAACTTGCTTAACATAATTGCTTTTGGAACTAGTCATCGATATTGCTTCGTTGAGGAGGAGATACGACTTAAAGCTGCGGACACACATCCATCCATTCATTCATTCATACATTCATACATCCAGAAATGACGGGTTAATAAACTTAATTCTCCAGAATGGAAATTGCGCTAAAAACTAAGGTAAATCACACTTAAGGCAAAAACTAAAGGACATTAAAAAAAAAATGAGAACCGTGTGCTTGGAGGTGGGAGAGGCTGGGTGGGGATCTGCTATGTGGGCGGGGGGGGGGTCTCAAAGAACTGATGGCCAGCAGCCAAATACGCTCTCACTCCAGCCCTATCTTGATGGCTCGGGCTACGGGCGTCACGTGGGCCTCCGCGGTGCTGTAAACAAACTCCGACCTTGGTTGACCGGGGGGATTCAACAGGTTCTGGTGTAGGGGGAGCCACTCTCGTCAAACTTCTGATGTAGGGGAGCCACTCTCGTCAAACTTCTAGTGTAGGGGGAGCCACTCTCGTCAAACTTCTGATGTAAGGGGAGCCACTCTCGTCAAACTTATGGTGTAAGGGAGAGCCACTCTCGTCAAACTTCCAGTGTAGGGGGAGTCACTCTTGTCAAACTTCCGGTGTAGGGGGAGCCACTCTTGTCAAACTTATGATGTAAGGGGAGCCACTCTCGTTAAACTTCCGGTGTAGGGGGAGCCACTCTCGTCAAACTTATGGGGTAGGGGGAGCCACTCTCGTCAAACTTATGGTGTAGGGGGAGCCACTCTTGTCAAACTTCTGAGGTAGGGGAGCCACTATCGTCAAACTTCTGGTGCAGGGGGAGCCACTCTCGTCAAACATGAGTTGTGCCCTTTGTGAAGTCAATAAACAAGGCCGATCAGTCTGCAGATCCTGTAAGATTATAAATAAATAAGTTCACAAATTATAAATAAAGACGCATACACACTTACGCATACACATAAACACAAACCATATATGTATATATATATATATATATATATATATATATATATATATATATATATATATATATATATATATATATATATATATATATATATATAAGTAAATGCAGACTAAGGTTGTGTGTGTTTAAGTTAAAAGATCTTTATCAAATGCGAGTGTTTTAATCGTATTCGCCTGTTTGTCATATGTGTATGGTGTCAGGATTATTTTTCCGTTTAAACACTCCCCATATGGTCAACATATGCAGTTTCTACTCGTACAGCGAATGTTGTCCATATGTTTAGAATGTGTGTGGCATATGTTAAAATATTAAGAGGAGATTTAAACCTGGCCATATGGCAGTTGGTGTGCTCAAATATTTTGGTTGGTCACACGGATGTCGGGTCGGAGGGGGGGGGGTGTAGCCTGGGTTGATAGCTGACTCCAGAGTCAACACACTACGTGAGATTAGCCACACGCAAAAACTTCAGAGATTATCTACGAGCACACCGTTTAAAGATTATCCATATACGAACTCACCATTCAAAGATTATCCATATACGAGCTCACCATTCAAAGATTATCCATATACGAGCTCACCATTCAAAGATTATCCATATACGAGCTCACCATTCAAAGATTATCCATATACGAGCTCACCATTCAAAGATTATCCATATACGAGCTCACCATTCAAAGATTATCCATATACGAGCTCACCATTCAAATATTATCCATCTACGAGTTCATCGTTCGAAGATTATCCATCAATCCACACTTCAAAGGGCTACCCACGAAGAGATGTATCATTGGGTTCACTTCTCAGGGATTATCCAAAAACTAAAACTAGATTATACATAAGCCCTAAAGTGATTATTAGTAAGCATGCAAGGAGATTATCCAAGAGCCCTCAAAGAGATTATCCATAAGCCATCAAAAGGATTATTCAAGAGCCGACAAAGAGATTATCCATGAGCCCTCGAAGAGATTATCTCAAAGAGATTATCCATGAGCCATCAAAGAGATTATCCATGAGCCCACAAAGAGATTATCATTGTGCTCACTTTTCAGTGATCGCCCATGGTTATCCAGCGTATATGAATGGTAGATGGTGTATAGCGGGTTGCTAGAGGGTTGGTAGAGGGTGTGTAGATAGTTGTTATATGGTTGGTAGATGGTGTGTAAATGGTTGGTAGATGGTGTGTAAATGGTTGGTAGATGGTTGGTAGATGGTTGGTAGATGGTTGGTAGATGGTTGGTAGAAGGTTGCTAGAGGGTTGGTAGAGGGTGTGTAGATAGTTGTTATATGGTTGGTAGATGGTGTGTAAATGGTTGGTAGATGGTGTGTAAATGGTTGGTAGATGGTGTGTAAATGGTTGGTAGATTGTGTGTAAATGGTTGGTAGATGGTTGCTAGAAGGTTGATAGATGGTTGGTAGATGGTTGGTAGATGGTTGGTAGATGGTTGGTAGATGGTTGGTAGATGGTTGGTAGATGGTTGGTAGATGGTTGGTAGAAGGTTGATAGATGGTTGGTAGATGGTTGTTAGATGGTTGGTAGATGGTTGTTAGATGGTTGGTATATGGTTGGACGATGATGTGTAGCGTGTTGGTACATGGTAGGTAGAAACCTAATAAATGTTGGGTCGGGTGCCGGCCGGCATTTGGTAGTTGATTGGCTGGTGGTTAGTAAATGGTGCGTAGAGTTCCTCTATGAGCCATTCATCTTTCATCAAAATGTTTCTTCCTCCCCCCCCCCCAATCCCCGCCCCATTCCCTCCAATCTCCACCCCCCTCCCTCCCCGCCCCCAACATAAGTGCACACCTCCACTCATTCCACACGTGCGCACACACCTTCGTTTCCGTTATCTTCACCACTTCCGGCCGCGATAGTATCTCTCTGAGCATGCGCAGATCAGCGGGAGAGGGAGATAAGAAAGCTGGACCAGTGGCTCCTGAGATGGTAGGCACACGTGCCAAGTCGCTGGTACAGCGATGGTAGGATGGTAGAGATGGTTGGATGGTTGCATGGTAGGATGGTTGGATGGTAGGGGTTGGATTGTTGGATGGTTGGGGAAGGATGGTAAAAATTGTTGGATGGTAAAGATGGTTCGATGGTAGGAGGGTAGAGATGGTTGTATTTAGAGATGGTTGGATGGTAGTAATTGATGGTAGGATGGTAGAGGTTTTAAATGGTAGCTTGCTAGATGGTAGAGATTGTAGAGATGGTAGCATTGTACAATGGTAGAGCTGGTAGGATGTTAGAGATTGCTGGATAATCAGGATGGTGGGTTGTTAGATGTTATAAATAGTAGGATGATACAGACGATAGGATGTTTGGATGATATATAGTTAGATGGTAGAGCTGGCTGGACGGTAAAGATGGTACAATGGTTGGATTGATTGAGTGGTAGGATGGTAGAAATGGAAATCTGGTTGGAATGTTTGGATGGTAGGATGGTAAAGATGGATGACTTGAGACAAGGATTAGCAAATCTAAAGGCGGTCTATGACATTGCTACCCCCCCTCATTCTCCCCCCCCCCCCCCACCCACACACCCACACTCCCACCCAAAAACCAACCCTCTTTACTACCTCTACTTCCATGTCTTCTTGACAAAACGTATTAAAAATAAAATTTATAAAAAATGGGAAAATGGAATTCTCGCCTTTAGTTAGTGTGCGTTTTTTCACTGTTACTTGGTTTATAGCATTGCTTGTTGTAAAAACATTCATACAACATTCGAGATTTTATTCTAGTGTCGTTTAACTTTTAAATTAAATCCTGAGGATTCTTACTTTGTGTAAAATTCTTGTCGGTCATTGGCCTTGAACGGACATGGGCGTGTCCAAAAGTGTACGTCACCCTCCGGGATGTTTGTTACAGACCCCGGCACGTGGATGAGGGGGTGGGGGAGTGGGGGAGGGGGGGCACAGCGCCCCTGCAAAAAAAAAAAAAAAGAAATGTTTACAGACGGTCGAAGGGAAACAAATCAGCCTGCCATTTGTTTTTCTCACTTCCGTTGTTCACAGGCCTGCCAAAAGGGTCGTAGACAGTCAGACTCCGTCGGGGGAGGGTGGGGGAGGAGGGGGGAGGGAGGGGGAGGTACTAGAGGCTATAGACACACAATCAAATAAATGGTTCACCTTGAACTGCATTTGTAAACATTTATACACACACATCCTATATATATATATATATATATATATATATATATATATATATATATATATATATATATATATATATATATATATATATATATATGATTTTAATACATTTTGTGTCGAGTTCGACATGTATATCTGCTCCTACTTTTGAAGTTAAACTTTTAAAAAAATACTGCCCACCTAAACGAACTGGTACTCTATTCTGGGAACCTAAAATAAAAATTCCTTAACACTTCCGGAAGTTGAATCTTGCTTATGGGGGAGGCGGGGTGTGGGGGTGGGGAGGGAATGAGTTAATTTTAGAAAGTAATTAAACAGACAGTCGGATGAGAGAGTAACCAATGGCCAATGAGAGTATTTCGGCTCTAAGTTGTGAGGCCGTGTTCAAGGGGAGTGGGAGGGGGGGGGGGGGGTACAAATCTAACCGGATTTTTCATGTGAAAGTAGGTTGATATTTAAGCCACAAAAAGCTGCAAGATTGTCTTTGAACCTCAGCTATAGCTGGGAGACTTCGCCACGACCAAAATAGGATGTACAAGTCGCCATCAGAGTTTCTTTCAGACATGTCTTCGCCCCCCTTCCCCACCCCTCTCGAAGAGCGTCCACCGCCCCCCAAAAATTTCAAGTACCCCCCTACCCGGGGGAGAAAAATAGTCTGGAAGAGACCCTGGTCGCCATCAATACATGTAGAGTAAAATCAAATCATTTCATCCTCCATACACAGGTCTAGCACCATAAATGATGCTTTCATAAGATTAGCTTTACAAAAGCAAAATTACCCAAGTTAAATCTATTGTCGGGAGCCATTTTGTCGAGAACACTATTATCTAGAGCTCTTTTTGTCGGTGCCACTTTGACTTGATACTTTTTGCCGATAGCCAGAATACTAAAGTCGTTTTATCGGAACCTATATTTTCGGGAACTTTTTGTCCTGGGTTGTTTTGTCGCCGACTCGCTGTAACTAAAATATGGTTATAATTACCACAGAAGAATGTAACACCGACTTAAAATGGAAAATAAGAGAATCAAAGATAAGGGTTAAATCGAATCACTGTAACGAAGTGTCTATGCGATCATGTTTCAACTTTCATCTTAACTAGCAGCTCAATCATCATATGTCATCAACTATTTAACGCCTGTTTTAATATTCAAATATTAAAAAATGCTTTTTTTTAAGTTTTATTAATGCAATTTTAAATTAAATGCTTATACATTAATTCATTACCGAACAGTTTTTATTTTACTTTTTACTATTTATAAAAAAATTTAAATGTACATCACCGACCCACTCCTTATAATTTGACATCACTTCCGTTATTCCCACCCCCCCCCCCCCCCCCCCCATCCTACCTTTCCCCAAAAAAAAATGACTGCTGACTTTTCTCATGGAATCCTGCTCACGAGGTTGGTAAAACGTTTGAAAGTTTGCCAGGAGAAACGCGAGCAGTCAGACGGGTGCGAGGGCCGCACGTGTTGGCGACTTGTCCGTTACAATTATCTTCAATGTTTGGGGGGGGGGGGGCGGTAGGTGAGGGCGGGGTAGGTGAGGGCGGGGTAGGTTAACGCAGTCGTCGACTGCAAGTTTAAATATTTTTCAGTGCAGGTGGAAAAAAAATTTTTTATGTTTTTGAAAATTTTGAGCAGAAGCCAGGCGCAGGAACTGTAGAAACAGCTCCCTATAGCTGTTCCCTAGAGCTGTTCCCTAGAGCTGTTATCTAGAGCTGTTCCTTATATATAAAATCCTCTATAGCAATTTCCTTTTATGATTCCCTCTAAAATTACTTATAGCAATCATCTACAACAACTCTCTATAACAATACCCAAGTATTCCATATAACGTATCCATTTATGAACTCCCTATAATAATTATATTTAACAATTTTATATAAATATTTCCAATAACTATTCCCTATAATTATTTCATATTCCAACTTTCTATAACTAGCAATGCCCTTGAAAAAACTCCCCATACCAATGCCCTATAACAATTCCCTCTAACAATTTCCTATAATAGTTCCGTATGATAATTCCCTTTAATTATGGGTTGTGTTTTTTATTTTGTTGCCAACAGATTTTCTAACACTTAAGTTGTTGTTTTTGTACGACCGAGCCATTCATTCATTCACAACACGTCTAATCTAAACACGTCCATTCTACACACGTCCATTCTACACACGTCCAATCTACACACGTCCAATCTACACACGTCCATTCTACACACGTCCATTCTACACACGTCCAATCTACACACGTCCAATCTACACACGTCCATTGTACACACGTCCAATCTACACACGTCCATTCTACACACGTCCATTCTACACACGTCCAATCTAAACACGTCCAAACTACACACGTCCATTCTACACATGTCCAATCTACACACGTCCATTCTACACATGTCCAATCTACACACGTCCATTCTACACACGTACCGCCACACACTGTACAGTCCAGGTATCATTTCAACCTAGGTGAGCACGTCGTGTATAGGTAAAACATGTGTATGAGCAACCTTTACATGTACAACCTGTGTTGACGGTGTCTGCACTAGCCTAACTGTATATGCAAATTGTCTGCACAACTGTATATGCAAATAATCTGCACAACTGTATATGCAAATAGTCTGAACAATCTATACAGAACTGATACGTTGTGCAGATGGTTTCCAGGTTTGTTAGACACGACAGGTAAGACAGGACAGCCCTGTCTACAGGTATATAAGACAGTACTGTGTGCAGGTTAGACATGAACAGCCCTGTTTGCAGGTAACACAGCCCTGTCTACAGGTATGTAAGACAGTACTGTATGCAGGTAAGACATGAACAGCCCTGTTTGCAGGTAACACAGCCCTGTCTACAGGTATGTAAGACAGTACTGTATGCAGGTAAGACATGAACAGCCCTGTTTGCAGGTAACACAGCCCTGTCTACAGGTATGTAAGACGGTACTGTGTGCAGGTAAGACAAGAACAGCCCTGTATGCAGGTAAGACAGACCTGTCTACAGGTATGTAAGACGGTACTGTGTGCAGGTAAGACAAGAACAGCCCTGTATGCAGGTAAGACAGACCTGTCTACAGGTATGTAAGACGGTACTGTGTACAGGTAAGACATGAACAGCCCTGTTTGCAGGCAAGACAGCCCTGTCTACAGGTATGTAAGACGGTACTGTGTGCAGGTAAGACAGGACAGCCCTGTGTGCAGGTAATACAGCCCTGTCTACAGGTATGTAAGACGGTACTGTGTGCAGGTAAGACAGGACAGCCCTGTATGCAGGTAATACAGCCCTGTCTACAGGTATGTAAGACGGTACTGTGTGCAGGTAAGACAAGAACAGCCCTGTATGCAGGTAATACAGCCCTGTCTACAGGTATGTAAGACGGTACTGTGTGCAGGTAAGACAGCCCTGTCTACAGGTATGTAAGACAGTACTGTGCGCAGGTAAGACAGTCATGTCTACAGGTATGTAAGACGGTACTGTGTGCAGGTAAGACAGCCCTGTCTACAGGTATGTAAGACAGTACTGTGCGCAGGTAAGACAGTCATGTCTACAGGTATGTAAGACGGTACTGTGTGCAGGTAAAGACGGCGATAAAAGTTCTTGAAACATGCTGGGAACGGTTCCAACAGGACCATGAGTCATTCAGCTCAACTCTTTAGAAAACGTTCATCGGGGGAGGGGGGGAAGGGCCAACAGGAAATGACAGGTGAGAGTAAGGAACAGCGCGAGGGAGGGGGGAGGGTACACAGGTGTGCAAACACCGACCGTAACCAAGGGGAAGAAACTCTTCATTGGTTTTGATCAGGAAAAAAAATTAACCAGTTTTCTTTTTTTTTTCTCCACGCTTTCTTTCCTCGAATTTTCTAAAAATAGATCTAATCTGTGAGAGGTACATGGAGGGTGAGTACAGAGGCAATAGGTGGGGGTGGGGCGAGGGGGTAGTTTCATACCTCGATGGTTTAGTAAAATAAATATTCAAAAAATATCTGCTTCTTTAAAAGATGAGATGGAAGTCGGACTTACAAGTGGGTAGTGTCCCTTGCACTGTGAACCAAAAGAGCTGATGCGTATTATTTATTTGACAGTTTTATTAGATGTATTAAAAACTGAGGTCGAGGCCCATTTCGCGCTTCAATCTGTTGGTATATATATATATATACATATATATATATATATATATATATATATATATATATATATATATATATATATATATATATATATATATATATATATATTATCTGATTGCTAATGGCAGATGTGTATGTGCTAGTGACATATATATGCTTTAATTTGATCAGAGCTACTATCTAAAACAATATTTTACATGAATGTCGATTAGTAAAATGTTTAGTAAATAGTCAAAAACCTTGGAGCGTATTAGTGCACGGATATAAATCACATACGTCTTGCGCATACTTGGTGCGTACACTGACTTCAAAATATGTCTAATGTCAATGAATATAAAGCAACGCATTTTATAATTCTCTACTGTAAATCACATATCAAATCAACCTTCTATATTACATCTAATCGGGGCGAATGATTATACTTTTTAAAAATAGAATGCAGGGATATAGAATGCAAGTGTTGAATGTCACTAACGAAACAATAGGGGTTAATCTGGGGTTAACTCTACTTCACTTGCCCTATTGACCGTCAGGTTCGAAAATAGAAGTTTACAGGTAACTAGACAAAATACAAGTTTCTCAACATTACTCAGCAATAATTCCCAGTCTCTCTCCGGGGTAGAACTTTGAAGCGTTAATAAAACACACACACACACACACAATATAATTATTGCTCTTACTAAACCAGTGATGGGTACGGTGTGGTCGGACAGAAGAGCTAGCACTATAAGTCGGATCCCCGGGTAGATGAGGTTAGTTAGCTGGGGACAGCAAACCATCTAGGAGAGACAACTCCAACATCAAACAACTGCTGTCTTGTAGTTTTGTTCTTTGGTGGACAAAGGCTATGGAAGTAAACCCAGAAAGAAACAGTTGACTTTAATCGGAGTCAACGGACCATAACATATTGCCACGTGGTAATATAGCATGTGGGGGGGGGGGGGGGTATGCCCTTCTCATTACAATCAAGAACAAAGAAGAAAAAAAAATGATTAAAGAGATACTGTAACACACACATACATACACATGGCGCATTGCGTGCTGACTTTCTAATGTTTTTAATAAAGGTTTAGAGATCAAAGCATGGTAGGGATCTCTTCATCATACGCTATTGAAATTTGTATCCCAATACAGACCAGTTGATTAGTAACTAATTCAATGTGTGATATTTGTGTGTGTGTGAGTGTAGCTGGTATCTCTTACTTAAAACATAACAGTTAGATCAGGGGTTCCCAACCCCGTGCCCGAACGATTCGTATGTGCCCGCCTCTCACTATTCGACAGAGACAGAATTTTTTTCATAAACATTATTGAAAGGTTGAAGGGGATGGAAATTGAAAGTTTGAGGGGGGGGGGGGGGTGCAAATCGAAAATTTAAGGGGGGGGGGAGTGCAAATCGAAAGTTTTGTCCCCGGGTGACCGGAAGGGTCGCTACGCCTCTGGGAGGAGTTTGTCGTTTTAAAATAGGCGGTGCCCGCCACCCTACCGATATTTTAGAATGTGCTCTAGAGTAAAAAAAAGGTTGGGAACCCCTGAGTTAGATAATATAGTGGTCGAGTCGGTAAAGCTCGTGGTTGCTAAACCGAAAAGTCTCGAGTTCGAACCCTCGGGCAGCTCTACTAGGAGAGACAACTCCAAAATCAAACAACTGCTGCCTCGTAGTTTGTTCTTGGTTGGACAAATCCAAACAGAAAATCAGGCTGAAATCGGAGTCAATGGTCTCAATGGCGTAACCAGTTAACATGTGTCCTTAATTGTGTTGGAGGGGATCCCTTCCAACACTTAAATTAAGAACGAAGAAGAAGAAGAGTTACTATAATCATATGTGGAAATTGTGCCGCTACCATAGTCCTGAACGATGACGTTAATCAAAGGTGGCATCCATAAATGACGCTTTTCTCCTCCCCACTCCCCTCCGTCACACATCGTCACAAAAAGCCAGACCCCCACCCTCCCCCACCCCCTAAATGGCGTAACACCTCAGCCTACAACCCTGCTCAAAATTTAAGTTACTTTTTTTTTTAAACGTCGTTTTTTTTTTTCTGAAATATTTACTGAACTGTCAACATAAGGTATTTGAATTAAATTTCTATAACAATTTATCAAAGTTTTTAATTTTTATTTTATTTTAGTACATCGCGTAGAAAATGTATCCAGTTGAACGCGTTTTTGTTAGGTTTACGTTTAGTATCGATAGTTGCACAACTCACCAGTATCGAGTATGCCCCGACGGCCCACTAAATCATCGATTTATGATGCAGCACAATAATAAAGCCCGCTGTTTTATATGCAAGTTGAGGGTGGTATCGCAAATTTATTTGAGTGCACTGAGGCATATGGGGGTCAATGTGTCGTCTGATAATAGGTCTAGGTGCACTTGTTGCTATCTATAAGCTTTTATATTTAGTTCACATTGTATGTTGGTTTGTTTGTTTGCGGGTGTGTGGTCAGTTTCGTTTACAATCCACTAGTGTTTAGTACTTAGTACAACGTCCTACTTTAGTATTCAGTACTGCCCATTTGCATCAAATGTAGTACTCAGTACTACGTCCTAGTTTGTCAAGAATAGTACTCAGTACTATGTCCTAGTTTGTGAAGAATAGTATTCAGTACTATGTCCTTGTTTGTACTCAGTACTGCCCCTTCGTATCAAGCTTAGTACTCAGTACTACGTCCTAGTTTACCAATTTAGCACTCAGTACTACGTTCTAGTTTATCAAGCTTAGTACTCAGTACTATGTCCTAGTTTGTCAAGAATAATACTCAGTACTGCCCCTTCGTATCAAGTACTCAGTACTACGTCCTACTTCACCAATTTAGCACTCAGTACTTGCCCACCTATTATAATGATCTCGTCAAAAAGACAACAGTGTTTTGTAAGTCTTGGCCATCCCTCCCCACCCGAATTATTTCAACCTATGTTGTTTCCGCCCCCCCCCCCCTTTTTTGTTGTCTCTCCCCCCTCCCCCCCCCCCCCCCCCCAACAGAATAGGTTATTCCCCATGTGTACTGTCGTGTTACGGTATTCCCCTATCTCCCCGTACCATCCAACAAAACTCCCCACCCCATGTCACGTTCAGCTAGGTCATCCCCCTCCCCCCCCCCCACCCCCCACCTTGGCATTACGTCAAACCAGGTTATTCCCCTCTTACGTGTTATGTCGCCCTCGAGGACTGATCGACGTCTGCCATTCATAGCCGGCGTTTGCCAGCTACCAGCTACAGACACGGCTACCGGCTGCACCAGCTACAGACACGGCTACCAGCTACAGACACGGCTACCAGCTACAGACACGGCTACCAGCTACAGACACGGCTACCAGCTACAGACACAGCTACCAGCTACAGACACGGCTACCAGCTACAGACCAGATACAGACACAGCTACCAGCTACAGACACGGCTGCCAGCTACAGACACGGCTACCAGCTACAGACACGGCTACCAGCTAACGGCTACCAGCTACAGACACGGCTACCAGCTACAGACACGGCTACCAGCTACAGACACGGCTACCAGCTACAGACACGGCTACCAGCTACAGACACGGCACAGACACAGCTACCAGCTATAGAAACGGCTACCAGCTATAGAAACGGCTACCAGCTACAGACACGGCTACCAGCTACAGACACAGCTACCAGCTACAGACACAGCTACCAGCTACAGACACAGCTACAGACACGGCTACCAGCTACAGACACGGCTACCAGCTACAGACACGGCTACCAGCTACAGACACGGCTACCAGCTACAGACACGGCCAGAGATTTGTTTGTATCGTCTGCTGTTGATCCCGCGTCTGCTTTTTTTGTTTTGTTTTGAAGGTGAGTCAGGTCGGACGCGTTCTCAGGGTGTTGTTGGTGAGGGTGTAGGCGGTGAGGGGGGGGGGGGGGGGTAGGCTGTGTGTGAGGGTGTAGGCGGTGAGGAAGGAGGTGTGTGAGGGTGTAGGCGGTGAGGAGCGGGGGAGGGGGGTGTGAGGGTGTAGGTGGTGTGGGAGTGTAGACGATGTGGGGTTGTTTGTGATGTGTGAGGGTGTAGGTGGTGTGAGGGTGTATGTGGTGTGTGGGGGTGTAGGTGGTGTGATGGTGTAGACGGTGTAGGGGTGTACGTGGTGTGATGATGTAGACCTATCAAACTATATCCTAGGAAACAGGGGGGGTGGGGGGGGGGGGCTTTTAATGTTAGGGGAGGCTTTTATGCGGGCGGGGTGGGGGCATTATGCTGGCTAAGAGAAAAGAAATGGAAAACTTTTTGTTTGAGTATAAAAAAATATGTAAATTTATTTTTTTACATTTTATTTTACATTTTTATTCGTCCTTGTATAAAATATTTCTGGTATAATTAGTAAACAGAGAGAAGGGGGAGGGAAGGAGAAAATATCTCCCTCGATCTGTTATTGTGAGCACGATTACCTTCAGCATAACAAAGCATTCATAAACTAACAAAGCACACAGTGTAAAGGTCAGCTACCCACACGGACACGCATGTTACAACCGTGTGCTGTAGTCTCCCACTAGTCAGCACGCCATGTGCCATGTGTATGTATGTATGTGTGTGTGTTAAAGTATCCCACATATCAACACCTGTGCTGTCACATGTGTGTACCTTACTCGTCGACACGTATTCTATCATGTGTGTGTTACTGTGTTATTATGTGTGTGTTGCTATGCTACCTTATGCGTGTTGCTGTGCTATCCCATATGCGTGTCCGACACTCTAGCCAACTCGCCAACTCCCGTGCTAAATAAGTCTGTTGGCGAGAGTTTTTGTTTTGTTTTAGTTTTTTTTTTAGCTGTCAAAATACTGATCAATATCGACCAACGCCCACGCTTTGGCGAGGGGAGAGGAGAGAAAACACATTGCAGGACGCGACGGATGCTGTCGCCAAACCTTACTGCAGCATGCCATTCATTGTTTGGGTACGAGCCTGCTGTAAGGGAATTACCCTTTCTGGTCTGTCTTCAACGGCTCTCAGCGGATAGATCTAAATGTTGTTTGGTTGTAGGTTAGCTATGTGTGTGACTCTAAAGACGAACTCGGTTTGTTTTTAAATCTTTAATTTCTTTTAAGGTATTAAATAACTGTTACATGAAAAATAGGGGGGAGGGGGTTGTATTAAAATGTTTTAGTGTACGCGCATGTGTCTAGATTTTAAGTATGGTAAAAATTATGTCAAGGATAAATCATCCTTTGCGTATAGTCTCGAATAATAAGCTATACTGCGGTCACTAGCAACATTCCCTCTAAGGGGAAAAAGCGAGTGTGCACTAGTATTTAGTGTGCGCGCTGTTCTAAAAAGTCATATACAAGGATATACATATTTTACAAAATGACTGCGCGGTAGGTTCAAAACTAATGCATGGCCGCGCAACAGCGCAACTTAGAGGGAACATTGGTCGCTAGTGGACAACATTCAGCACTATATTCAAACACTTTTTACGCTCTACTTACTAAAGTAAGCACCCACCAAAGTTTCAAGTATCACGTATTACAGTTAATTTTAAAAATGAAAATTTCAATGACAAAAAAATATTAAGAAATAATCGCCATTAAATTAAACGTATGTTTTGATGATGACAATAATTTTGCGACCAGTTAGCCTCGTCGAGTATAATCAAAAGCAGTTTGGGAATAAGGAAAAATGTTCCAACTTTTAAATGAATGGGCCTAATATCTGACAATATCCGTATAGCCGTAGGACCCGTGCTAGAAACTATCAAGCCATGCCCCGCCCCATGTGTTGATCTGTCCTTGTTGACCTATTTTTAGCTATAACATTGTTCTCGTCAATTCTTAAATTTGGTACCTAGCAGTACCGGCGTAAAAATGAACCTCGAAGATAGCAGCGATGATTTCTCATTATCTCAGCCATAATCTGGGAGCGTGTATTTGGGGGTGTTCGTGAATGGGGTCAGAACTTGGTCATAACGGGCTCACGGTTGGCCGTGGGTGTACGCGTGTGTGGTGTGTGTGTGTGTGTGTGTACGTGTGTGTGCGTGTGTGTGTTACGTGTGTGTGTGTGCGTGAGGGCACATGTGTCAGTGTTTCGCTCGTCTGAACAACGTCCCACGCATGCGTGTGCTGCCTATGAATGAGGAAGGTGGGGGGGGGGGGGGGAGGAAAAAAAACAACACACAACACAAACAAGTGGGTGTTTTGTGGGTAAATCTATGAATGAACTCGGGATCTGATGATCTCTGCTTGCCGCAAGGGTGGGGGGACGAGGGGGGTGGGGGTGTAATGAATAATGACAGGAGGTCAGTGGAGGGATATATAAAGGATAACACAAAAAATGGTTCATATTTTATTCTGAATGGATGCCAGAATAAGGCGCATGGGTTTGAGGATAAAGCTAGCTATGAATGACACAGAGATTACGCGTGTTAATAAAAAAAATGGTGAAGCCTGGTTGCAGTGAGCTATTGTGTTAAATGTGGAGGGTGCGGGGGTGGCTTAGGTCAGGTTGTGGATCGCTGGTGGCGATGTGTATAGTGGTACAACGCGTTACGGGGGTTAGATTAGTTGTAGTCTGGACCGTGCTTTAGCAGGGGCAGCAATGGCGGATTAGGAAGGTGGGGGGAGGGGGTGCCACACCCAGGGGCGTGATTGGTTGAGTACTAACACAGTCTGAAGGTTTGCAGATCTACTTTCGCCACCGAGTGTCTTTAGGTCCAGTTTTATAATTTAGCGCTAATCTGGCCACGCAGTATTATTTAGCTCTTGTTTGGCATCCTACTGCAATTTAGCTGTACTTTGGCCACCTACTATAATTTAGGTCTATTTTGGCCAAATTTTATGATTTAGCTCTACTTTGGCCACCGTTTATAATTTAGCTGTACTTTGGCCACCTACTATAATTTAGTTCAACTTTGGCCACCTTTAATAATTGAGCTCAACTTTGGCCACCTTTTATAATTTAGCTCTACTTTGGCCACCTACTGTAATTTTGCTCTAGTTTGGCTACATTTGGACCTATATCTTTCTCCTAGTTTACCCGCTTGTCCTATTCAAATTCTGGCCTACATGTTAGCAACGCTAATCAGGCAAACTTTAACCATGACCGCTCGCGATAATAAAACATAACGTCTTTTTATGGGCCGCTGATCGATGGTTATGGGTCGTCTGCTGAGATAAAAGGCCGGCGATATAGATACGGATCTGGCCGTCTGCTCTCTTGTTTTACCGGGCGTGGGTGGTAGAACATGGGGGGTGATGTGGGGGTGGGGCGTGGGCGGGGGTTAATTACAAGTTCAGAGACTACCCAATGAGCAGAAAGATGTAGAGTTTGTGTTTCTTTGATATGGGCGTATGAAGGGATAGTATAGTCATGCCTCGGATCAAATAAAGTAAGTAAGGGGGGGGGGGGGGGGGGGGGGTTCATGTAAAGTTCTATAGAGGGGGTCTTAATGAAGAGTCATATGAATTTGTACACAGGAATCATGTAAATGTAAAGCTATTTATAGAGATCATAAAACAGGTCTGTGTAGGTTAAATAAAGCTCCATGTAGGAGTCATATAAAGTTTTATGTAGGAGTCATGAATAGGTCTATTTAGGGTCATAATAAGGTCTATGTAGGAGTTATACAGTTTTATATAGGGGGGCGTTAAAAGGTATATGTAAGGGTATATTATTAAGAGCTTTATAAAACGTCCTATAAAGTTGTATGTAGGGGTCATGAATAGGGGTCATAATAAGGTCTATGTAGGAGTCATTACTAGGCATATGTAAGAGTCAGATAAAGTTCTATATAAAGGTCATAAAAATTGTATTAATGGTCATAAATAGGTCTATTTAGGAGGTCATTAAAAGGTGTATTGTAAGTGTCATATAAAGTTATATACAGGTTAGGCCTACTGTATGCCTGTTAGGGGATCTTTCCGTGTTCGCTGTGTATAGTTTTTGTTTGAAACCGGATTTCTAAGATAGTTCAAACATAGTTCATTAGCTAGCTACCATTGGGTATGATGGTAGCATGGATAGCATGCCATGATAGCATGACGTGGTGGCATACTGAATGTGTAAGTGTCATGTTATGGGGTTCAATGGCTAGCACCTGGATAGGTTGTGTGACTAGCACTTGCGTGGACTGTGTGACTAGCACTTGCGTACGTTGTGTGGGCAGCACATGCGTACATTATGTGGGTACCACGTGGGACCATGTGGCTAGCACGTGTGGTAATTGTAAAACCTACCACATGTGAGTTGAACAGTGTGGCTAGCGTCCGTATCCACATTATTGTATTAACCGATTCATTAAGTAGTCATTAATGTGTAAAACGGCATCTGTATAGAATGAAAGAAAGCTGTTTAGGCACACAGAGAATTGATTTAAGACTGGGAAAACAAAGTTGCACAAAAACTACTTCCTTTTTCGAAATGTGAAATGCCCCCCCCCCCCCTCCGCCTGATCATTATTTCAGAATAATTGCATTGCACTTCTCGTTTTCTATCGTTTTTAATTCCTTGTTGGAGAGTTTGTAAACAAACACATCGGGATGGTCAAGTCGAGGTATCCGCTCCAATCACCGTGCCCGGCGCTAAAAATAGCTTCAATGAACGACCTTTTGTATCGCGCGACCTTGCACCCCGGAAACCGGAAGTGACCCCCGGCGAGTGAAAGGCAAACAATGGCCAATGTTGTGACACCTGCAGCCCCCCCCCCCCCTGTGTTGACCCACACGCCACAGGAAACAACCCCGCATGGTCGAGATGATTGGGGCGCTGATTTGGAAACAATCAGTGGGTTGATGGGTGTGCATGGTCCCGAGGACCCGGGTTCGAGTTCAAGAGGCGCGGTCGATCGGGCCTTAATAAATAATTTAAAATCAGATCTGGGAGTTGTTTTTTTTTTTTTTTTTTTTTTTTTACAAAAATCGCTGACGGAGTTGGGTTTTTTTTTCGAGTCGGGTTATGCACAGGAATAATGCAACGGTTAAATAACGTAATTAATAAGTTCCTTATTTTCAGATGTACTTTGGTTGCTTTTCGAAAAGCCTAGATAAGTACATTCCACTTTAGGGTGCAATACTTCCATCCCATAATGTCTAGATAAGTACATTCTGGCTTTAGGGTGCAATACTTCCATCCCATAATGCCTAGATCAGCACATTCTACCGTTAGGGTGCAATACTTCCATCCCATAATATCAGGCGTATTACTGGGTCTCTAGCTTTAATCCACAGATTAACCCTAACGGACGGTTGTAATCCCCACCTCACATTAAGTCAGCATCCCCTTCCCTCTAAAATGGCATCAGTTTTCAGCGCCTCTCAAAAATAGCAAATTTTTTAAAAAAAAGTTGTTTTTTTTTTTAACCCAGAGATAATAACTATGGATTAAGATGAACTTTTTTTGTAGTTGGAAGATTTTTTAAAAAGGCGAAGTAGCTACTAAAAATAGTTTTAAAAAATATATTAAAAAACTGACAATAGGGTGACGTAAGACCAATCATTGTAAATTGTAAAGGATCTCATCAAGATTTTAACTCCACTAATTAATTTAAGAAATTAGCCTGACACCGCCACATTAATGAATCTGTGTGTTATTAAGTTTTTGAGTTTCCTTTCGAATTATAAATAGACACAACAATCTTATCTTTATATTTTAAAATCAAGTTTTGTACGACTAATCCTTCAGTACCTGTTATTACAATAATCAAAGCCATAATCTAACCTCATGCTAATTGTATAATTGTATCCCCACTAAAGTATTATGGGCCC